>NC_141878.1:585784964-586087994 GCF_056163025.1 Triticum urartu | reverse complement strand
TAATATACGAACCGTAGACCCGGTAACTCATGTACAATCCCCCATGATAACTTATGTGTAAGTACCACGATATTTTATACATCGAAGACCTTATAACCTGTGTACAAAACACAGTGATAACTTTGAAGGGGTGTAGTTGTTGAAGCATAGTACCTGATACGTTCTATGTAAATAGCACGGTAAGTTATGCAACACAAGCCTGATAACCTGCATACGAATATCATGGTAACTTTGTCCTGAGGAGAAATCATGTGGTAGACGTGAAGAAGTGGCAGTTTTCTCGGGGGTGAGCGCCCGAGATGTGCGGGAGAAGCAGGTTTCTCGGGTGAGCCTGCGGGGTCATTTGGGAGGAGGCGAGGTCAAAGGACGAGGATCGTATGGTACTTTAAAATGAAAAAAATAGAGGTGTGGCAGTTTTGCTTATATGACACACGTGTGCCAAATATCACAGTCCTATATATATATATATTTATTTATTTATATATATATATATATATGTCTGTCTCTGTCTCTTTCCCGTAATAAAAGAAGAAAAATCCCTATCTCTACTCTTTTTTTAGAAAAATCCCCATCTCCACTATTCGCCAAAGAGAAAAGTCCACTTTACAACCTTCAACTAGCCACACAGTCTAAGACTCCCCTCTCGACTCCAAAACCAGTCATTCAACACCCTCAACTTTTTATACCATTCAAAAGACCCCCCCCCCCCCCCCCCCGACCCGCTAGAAGCTGTTTTTTTCACACGGGACCTGTTTTGACTAGCAGACCGTGTTGTTTGCATTGCCACGTCACTTTGGTGATTTTTTTGGCTTCCAGGACGTGTGCTCCATACTCGAAGGGGAGCGCCAACACGGATGTATACCAAAAAAGCAATAAAAAGATTAACGGGAGCGTGTCGCTCCTCGTCGTGTTCTCACGTGTTTGTTTCGTCGTGTCGTGCCTCGTGCGTACTTGAAGCTAGCCTCACAAAGCATACACCTGCCTACTTGCTAGTAATACTTGTATACATGCGTGTGCTATCCAGCGTCAGGAATTAGCTTGGTTCGTGTCTGGTGCATCTCGCCGTAGACGAAGCTGTAGTCGGAGTAGGCCACGGCCGTCGGCGTGGCGCTTGAACACGCCGAACACTGCCACCCGCCTGAGGATCCTTCTGCTCGTCTCCAGCAGCAGCGACCCGATCTCTACGCCAGCGATCAGCTCCGCATGTCCCCGGCGAACCAGTTCGCATGCAGCGTCAAAACCAGTCAGCGATCAGCTGCTGGGGACGTCAAAACCAGTCAAGAGGTGATGTGGTGTTGCCCAGTCAACTCTCAATGCAGTCAAAACCGGTCAACACAATCAAAACCAGTCAAAAGTGAGCACGGGTTGATTTTTGAACCAGATGACAAGTTAAGGGTGTGGAATAACAGGTTTTGGAGTTGAGGGGGGTATTTTAAACTCTATGGTTAATTGAGGGTTGTAATGTGGATTTTTCTCTTCGCCAAAAGGTAGGAATCCAGATATCAGGGATCGTTCGATGGTAGCAAGATAAAAAAAAAACGAAACATTCCCTGGGGGGCGCGGCTATGTGCCGCCCAGAGGGATCCCTAACGCAGGGTGGCCTACCGCCGGCTCATGTCACCAATATTTTTCGATTTTTCTTCACATTTTTTAATCATGTGTAAGAAAAATGTTTGTAAAAGCCACGTGGTTTAAAAACTTTCCATGCCATCTAAATAAATGTTTATACAATGTACAAAAAATTGCCATGGGCAACACATTTACTTTTTTTGTTCTTAAAAAAAGGCAAATTCTGCCATAGTGATTTTTTTTTGCAATGGCCAAAATGAAAAAGACATGGAAAACTCCATTTGCACATGGTTGTAAAAGGTGGATTAATATTTGTAAGGTATTTTTACTATATACATTGAAGAAGAAGAAGAAAAAGTAAATTTGCCATCATATAGAACACAAAAAAGTGTACCATGTATTGTTTAGTGGAAAATTGCCATTTCCATCAAAGTAAAATTACCATGGTCATTCAAACTAAAACTGCCATGAGCAATAAAAGTAAATTTGTTGTGGATATAAAGTAAATTTGCATGGCAATAAAAGTAAATTTTTCATGGCAATAAAGTTGAAATTGCATGGCTATAAAGTAAAATTGCATGAGCTATAAAGTAAAATTTGCCATGGGCTATGAATAAATTTCCCATGGTCTTAAAAGGTAAATTTGCCATGGCAGTGAAAATGATAATGTAGAAATAAGAAGTTTGCCATGGTATAGAGAACACAAAAATCCCTTTAAATTGCAATGTGATTAGATGAGCAATTTGTACGCACACAAAATGCAAAAATGTTTATGTACAACACATTTTCATACATTTTTCCATATTACTATTCTAAAAAAATCAATTTTTGATATGATGTATGACACACTATTTCGAAAAAAATGCCATATGATCAATCCACACATTTTTTTGACATGGTATGCCATATGAGCAATTGTCACTGTGTTCTGCAAAAATCACATGCATAGATTTTTTTGGAAAGATGATCTATAGTGCAAGGCAAACTTAGAAAATGGTTGTTTACATTGTTTTGGATATTTGAGTTATAAGACACACGGCAAATTGGTGAGTAACAAAAACTTTTCCCAATTTTCGTATGTCATTTGTCAAAAAAATGCCATGTGACTTCACGAATAATTTCCATGTGACAGAGGAATACAATTTTATATAAAATATGCCATGTTTTTTTCCACAACAAAGGCATAAGATTTACCTTATCTATTAATTAAGGAGATAATAGAGTTTGAGAGATTTACAAAGTACCCCACAGACATGACATGGCAATTACTCACGCCTAATAATACTCCCTAGATGCTTAGCACCCGCGGTAACCCAAAGGTTTGCCTCATCACATATTGCGCGCAAGAGAATTGGTGGTGGAGCGCTCTTGTGCCGGAAGATGCGAGAATTTCTCTCGTTCCAAATGATCCAAGGTAGGAGTGCCATGTTTGAGAATACACTAGAATTTCTGATTTTTGCCATATCATTTGACTAAATGCCATGTTGGAATTCACTCTAACTTATGCCATGAAACAAAGCAAAGTAACAATCTCAGACAAAATGAGTTTTGGCCGACAATATGGCAAAACTATGTATAACAAAAACACTGAGGTGAGACTTCCATGGTGACTGCGAGAATTTTTTCTCGCTGATTCCCAAAATGACACTCAAAAAACTGCGGAGGCACCATCCTCAGCCTGTCCGCCATCTTGTCTTCTCGGCTTGGCACTGAGGAGCACACAAAACTCCTCGGCCCGGGCGCGAACCCCGGGAGCCATGCCACCCCCACCGCACTAAGAAGCCCCCCAACAGCTTCTCTCCAGTCTCCTCTCCATTGCCAGCAACACGCATTCCCATCGCCATTAATTTCCCCCGCGCTCACGCTTATGCTCCCGCTGGGATAATTCGTGCGCGGTAGGATTCTTTCGAAGCACGAATGCGCGGGTCTCCTTCCCATATCACCGATCTGTGACCTCCTCCTACTGCATCCTTCTATGCTTGTCGTTAGCCAGTGGCAACCGCTATTGGACCTCTAGGTGTCGCCCGATGGGTCATCTGTGCATCTCCACCCATGAGTCGGTCCACCCTCGTGCAAGTCGAGGCCGGGATGGCCGCATCCGACGTAGTAAGCGCGGGCAGCGGCAGCCTAGCGTAGGCCAACCGCCGTAAACACCAAAATCTAAGAGCAAATCAAGGCACTACTGCTATGGGCCGATAGTCCAAAGGAAACTACTCAAGGGCGATCATGATGGACTTCAAGTTGATGGAGATGGTCACCGTGGAGATTCCCCCCTCCAATAGAGTAATGAAAAAGGCGTCTAGATTGGATCATCATGGAATAGAAAGGTGCGGCAACAAAAAAATTAGGGTTAAATCTGGAGGTATTTTTAGGTATATATAGAGGGATGTTGCAAGGCGGTGTATAGGAGATCGAGGGGCCCTACACAACCCCACCACATGCCCCCATGTGGTGGGGGCACGTGGGGTCCGTGGCCCCTGGCTACTTCTTGTGGCCTCTGGAAGCTTCCAGATGAAAAAATACTTCTAGAATTTTTGGAGCTCCATAGTTTTTTTCTTTCAAAAGTCCAAAAACACGCAAAAGAAAACAACTGGAACTTGGCACTGAATTAATAGGTTAGTCCAAAAATAATAATAATAAATTTGGTCCAAAATTATGCCAAAATGATATAAACATGATATGAAACAATAAAAAATTATAGATACGTTCGAGATGTATCACCGACCCATAGCTTTCTCCATGACATGTTGGTCGGAAACACCTACCAGTCCTCCTTTTGTTCTCATCGACAACACCATATTTGTGATTGCTCACATTTTTGACGGAAGTACTAACAACCACTTCGTTTGGCTGCAGAATAATATCATTATTATCTCCCTCATCATCCAGATTTTTTTATTGCCAGCGATGAGTTAGAAATTTCATTTTCTTCCTCCTCTGTCTTGTTCACTTCAACAATAACTTGCATGCTCAAACCAAGACCTCTAGCAGAATCACTCAACTCCAGTAACCTCTTTCTCTCGGCTACTTCACATAGCTCACATTAACACATGAGACAAGAGTCTGCCTCGTGCTACCTCACACAACCCGAGACCTTTACTTTCTCCGTTTCTCTTCTATCAAATAAAAAACATGGTTACAACCGCTTAAATTAACACACACACACACACATCGCACAACAAATGTTCTGCTACCAAGATTGAGGGAAAGATCAAGATAAGTCGATACGGTAATTTTAGGGCCTCTTTGCATCACAAGATTGTGAAACATAGGAATACGAAAAACACACAAATATGACAGTGCAAAAATATAGGAGAACAAAGCACAAGAAAAATGTAGGAATAGTTGTTTGAAATTGTAGGAATAGTTGTTTGGATCAAACACATGAAAGTGCCTCGATCCTACACGATTGAGTCTAAAAGACAGGTTGGAGTGGATGTTCCTTTCAAAAATTTCCAAAGGATTGGAATCCTACAAAATTCCTTCAGGCCAAAGAGGGCCTTAGGTGTTAATTGACAGGAAAATAATGCACTTGCTAAATTCCCCATACAACTATGTTTCAACACTCCAAAATATCAAACACCAACCAAATTATGCTTGCAAGAACATAACAAATGAGACAACCAAGTTCAAAAGTACTCCCTCCATTCACAAATATAATATATTTTGAATATTTCAATATGTATTACATACAAACTGAAATGAGTGGACAAACACACTAAAGCGTGTCTAAATGCATCAGATTTAGGAAAAAGTTAGAACATCTTACATTTATTAACGGAAGGACTAGTTGCTTATGTCAAATGCATATATAACAAACACACGCATGCACTCGTCCACACGCAGGGAGAGAGAGATAGAGAGAGAGATGCTTGTCAGTAAGAGTATCACACTCACATTTCAGGCACATAGATACATGCTAACTGCTTCTTAATTACTACTACTGTTTCAAACCAATCACAAGCACATATAAATCCACAAAAGCATCCAATCAGGTGGATGCAAGCCACCTTGTTGAAAATACCTTTTGTATTCCTTGTGTGTGCGTATAGGGGTTGTTGTAATCTATGATTCAGTTTTTGTTTTGTCCCGAAAAGGGGGTTACCCCGGGCTCTGAATCAAATAATGCACATATCCATCTACGATTCAGTTATTGTGAAATCGTCATACTATACATGCATAGTTAGCTTGCGTGTCACGATTGATCACATCTGAATCATATCCCACACAAACTCTCCTTACTATATATTAACGTGCACAAGTCCAAGCCCGAGGTACACCAACTCTTACACCAAATTATGCACTTCATTGGTCTCAGATGGATAGATGATTCAATGTGAAAGTGTAAGGTCACCACTTCTTCCACCAAAAGAAACGTTGCTCCCGGCTGGTGAGATCGCAACTGCTGAACAAGCAGACGAAGAGCGTCCCTCGGGCTGCGTGCTCCTAGCTACCACACAAGGATGTTGATACACCCTCACACTACATGCTCCCAGGCGTCGACCGTGCAGCTGCACCCATAGCTCACACCGCGCGATCCTATCCCCCGAACACCCCTCAAACCGTCACTCTGCACGGCCTCCGGTTGGAATCGCTGGTGCGACAGAAGAGGAAGACAACATCAGCGGCTCTAATTTCCACCTTCCATGCGAAGCTATTTCCTTTCTCTTCACGGACCCCCAAGCGGTTGGAAGGACGCGTGATCCCTTGAGACACAACGTGGCTTGAGCAAGCAACACGATTCCGTGCACTTTGTCCAATGTGGGCCGACCCAAACCTGGTAAACAATCGTCTGAACAGATGCAATGAACCAACTGCTTACAAATGGGCCCAAGAGTGCGTCCTAAAGCATCGCAATGCACCACATGCCATTATTTTCTGAGAGCTTAGAAACTCAAGATATTCATACAATATGTTTTTCTTCCTCTCAAACCGCCGTGGGATTCGAAGTGAATTTTTTGTTACACCATAGACATTTATTTATGTTTTTGAACAAGGAGCGACAAGTGACAATGGGACCCAAGGCCCGTGGCTGACAAGTGGGACCCGTGGTCGGTGGCGTGGGCCTGGCGGGCGGGCCGTCCGACCGTGGGCGCGCGTGCGGGCATCCATCTCATCGACCGCTGGACCGGCTGGCCCATCCTACTCGCACCACCACCCGCTTCGACGGCCTAGTGAAAGTGATGGCGCTGTAGCGCAGTGGTGGCAGTGTAGTGGTACCTGCCCTGCCTTCCCCTCCCCGCTCCCTTCGCCCGCAAGGCCAGGCCCCCTACCTCCATTGACAATTTCCGCCCCCGCCCCCGCCGCGCCGCGCCGCGGGGCTCCCCTCCGGCGCGCCCTCCCCCGATGGCCGCGCAGGCGATCCACCAGTTCGCCGAGTGCATCACCTGCCACGCCTGGAGCCCCGACCACTCCAGTAACGCCCTCTCCTCCCCCTCCTCCCGCACCCTCCCCCCGCCCCTACGCTCTAGATCTCACGCCCGTTCGATTCGCCCCCCCCGTTCGCCGCGCCCGTCCTAGCCCTGTAGGATAACCCGCGGCCGCGCCCGATCGGTAGCCGTAGCCCGTATGCGTCGGGTTCAGGGCGGATTCCTAGGGTTTCGGGCGGGCTCGCGGATCGCCGTTTCCCAATCATCCCATGTCGAATGATTATTTATGTCGTGGAATAGCCAGTAGGTGGTCCGCTGGTTTCCGCTTTCGTGCGACCCTGGCATGGTGAGCGTTTCGTGATTTATGGGCTGTCGGTTGGTGCCAGGTAAATGCCCTCTTGCGGTGCTCTCCGCGATACCATATTCGGATGGTACATTCAATCAATCAGTCACAGGTGATTTTAGTTTTTTCATGTTTGAAACCCCTCTCACATCTGTGAGGCACCATGCATATCATTTCTCGCTGGTGAATGGTGAGCGTTTCGTGATTTATTTATGGGCTGTTGGTTGGTGCTATGTAGTAAAAATGGCTTGTTACTGTATTGAGGTAGCATAGGTGACATGGATGATGGATCAGTCCCAGGTGGTTTGGATATTCATGTTGGCCACCTTCTCACAGGTGTGTGCATCCATGACTGAATTTGGGTATTTAGAACGAAATCTGAGAGCTGACCAAATGAAATGGGTGTTTTCTGTGAATTAAACCGACGCGCGTATTGCCTCGCCGTAATTCTGTTGCCTATCATGACCTCATGTGCTCCTGAAAATAGTCTTCAGATATGCCTTTCTGCCACTAGCTAGCTGCTGTGTTTACATGTTGTCCCTTGAATTGTTTATGGGAAAAAAAATACAGCAGTAGATCATACAATCTGCCTGCCTGTAATGACAAAATCTCAATCGCTGCCTTCTATTGCACTACTGTTGTCATTTTCATTTATAAATGCAGGCCCCTTGCCCTCTTATCAGTTAACTTGACTCGGAACCATTTCTCTCTTTCAGTGATTGCCTTCTGTCCAAATACCACAGAAGTACACATTTATAAGTTTTTCACAGACAAGTGGGAGAAACTTCATGTTCTTGCAAAGGTAGACTTTCCTTATTTTCTTTCTTGCATGTGCAGTAGTATCTGCACTTGAGCTGTCTCTTTCTTCTCCATTGAACATTTCCATTTGCTAGTTTATAAGTGTATTACATTAACATCTTTATTTTTATTGTTATATCTTGTAGCATGATCAGATAGTGTCTGGAATAGACTGGAGTAGATCTTCCAACAAAATTGTGACTGTTTCACATGATAGAAATTCGTAAGTGTTTGGTCATAATTTCTAATGTGCAAGTAAATAGTCTGTTTTTTAGTCCAAAGAAGATAATTATATCTGTTTCCTTATATTCCTTTATTTACCTGCAGATATGTTTGGACACAAGAAGGACAAGATTGGGTACCTACGCTTGTTATTCTCAAGCTAAACCGTGCAGCTCTATGTGTCCAGTGGAGTCCAAAAGGTTCTGCCAATAGCCTGCCTTCATACTTCTATCCCGAATGCATTAGGAGTATCTATTTCGTTGCTGAATGATCAAATTCTCCAAGTAGATATTGTTTCCCATTGTTTGTTTCATGCAATCTATTTTTTGTACTTATGTTCCTTAGTTGGTTATGAAAACTTGTCTCCCATGGTAGAACATAGCTGCACATGAACTATTTAGCAATGAACCATAAGTGAAACATATGTAGCTGGATATTCCTCACACCATTGTTTATAAGGCGTCCCGCCTTGGATGCTTAGGCGGTAAGGTGCCCTGCCAGCACCTTGCAATTATGCCGGCTTTAAGCGCTTAGGCGTCCACATTAGGTGCTTAGGCGTCAGGGCAGTTGCCGGTTGGTGCTCACCTTAGGCCGCCTTACAAACAATGCCTCACACTTTAAACTCCTTTCTAAAAGTTTCTGTTGTTTGCAGAAAATAAGTTTGCTGTGGGAAGTGGTGCTAAGTCTGTATCCATTTGCTACTATGAACAAGAGAATAACTGGTATTGGTCGCTGCCACTTCCACTAGTCGTGTACCTGTTTTGATTAACTTGTTTTTCAATTAGTTATGCCCAGTGCACTAATTGATGAGTGTTTTCTTCTGTTCATGCAATTATTGAAGTTGATGTGTCACTCTTGATGTGCGTTCTTTGAACTACTTTGATTTTCTCTTATGGTACAGGTGGATTAGCAAGGTTATTAGGAAGAAGCATGAATCTTCTGTTACTAGTATCGCGTGGCATCCAAACAATGTGAGCATAATATCATGCCTCTCCTTGAAGTAATTTGAGCATAATCATCAGTAGGGAAACATAAGGGACAATTATCTAGGGGGTGCATTCATTATATTTTTGTTCTTTATCTATTGGGAGTAGTGAAAAAGATCATATGCGGTTTGCCCCTCTATAATGAGAAATGCAACATAAAAGAGTAAAGGTGCCCTTATCTGACTGTACCCCAGTTAATTTGTGCTGTTGTCTGCCACTGGCTAGTAGCATACCTCCTATTCGCATCAGATGATTGGATGAACTTATTTGATGTGATTTTGTTTGGTGTAGACGCCATGTATATGCACGACCCGTTTATTGGACGTAATGTTGGTTTCTCTGCTTTCATCTAATTTCAGATACATCTTGCAACAACTTCTACTGATGGTAAATGCAGAGTGTTCTCCACTATCATCAAGGGTGTAGATACAAGGTGGACCTTGCCATTATTTTTGAACTGAAAACCTTGCCATTAATACAGTCAGTACACATTCCAAATGCTTTAGCTGTCTCATGCTTTCTCTCTTTCTGATTAGGGGACCACACGCAGGTGCCTCAGTGGATTGGAAATTCGGAGAGGTATTTGCTATTCATTGATCCGTTAGTTCATAATATGCTGTTCCTTGGCAAGTATACATCTCACGTACCAAATCTGCTTGCCAATTTCTTTATTCGCCTTTAGACTAATGGCATGCAATTGAACGTGCATGGCTTTTGCCAATAGTAACCTCCTATCAACTTTGTTAGCACTTTGCACCCCATCTACGGCTAAAAATAAGAAATAATCTGCTGATTCACAAAGTTTGTTTTCAACCATGTGGTGGCATTTTTTATATTAAATACTTCCCCAACTCTTCTATTCTTGGGAGCCTAAGAATCCAGATCAATATGATTCAGAATGTTCCACAGGACTATGCTTGCAGTGTCTTATTAATCTGTGTTCTTTCTTGTTAAGTTGCTAGTCGTGCTTGTAACATTTTCTCCTATTCGGATGCAGCAAATTGCTCAACTTGATCTATCACCTACATGGGCATTTGGTGTAAGGTGGTCGCCAAGTGGAAAAACATTGGCCTATGCAGGTTTTCCCACCTAGCTTCTTGTTTATATGGGTGCCACTGATTTGCATTACTTCTCAGCAGCCATCTAGGCACAAATTGTTTACGAACTCAACATAATTACCTGCCAAGGGTTTTCACAATCTTATTCTTGTAATTAGTGAACCTCTTCCATTGTGGTATTTGAACTTCCAAAATTTTATTAATAGGTCTCTTCATAATTAAGGTTTGTCCTAATCATTTTAGGCTAATGAGATTATTATTGGTTTCTTGATGTTCTATTTTTAACTTTCTCCTAACTGAATTTGGGTTCCTTTGTGAGACTATTGGCCCTTTGGTCTATCCATGCAAAGTATCTAAGTAGCTGCAGATTCCATGCAAACTTTTGCAGACACTGAATTGATTCTTGTTGTGTTATTTCCAGGGCACAGTTCCATGATTTATTTCGTTGATGACGTTGAAGGGTCTCCTGCTGCGCAAAATTTGGCACTGCGTGATCTGCCTCTCCGTGATGTGGGTCAGCATTTTCCCTTTTGCTATTGTTTAGTTGCATGTGGTGATCTCCACATTTCATTAATTGAGTGAACTCTTCCAAATTTCAGATTCTTTTTGTTTCTGAAAAGATGGCGATTGGTGTTGGATTTGACTGCAATCCTTTGATCTTTGCTGCAGATGAGACTGGACTTTGGTAAGAAAATTGTGCATAGCAACTGTTTTGTTAAATTAGCTGCACTTTCTCTTCATTCTAGCAGTGCTTTGAAGTGGCCATTGCTTCCTGTAAAAACCATGTCAACTGTTAACTTCATTTTGAGGCACCTTCAGCTTGCTAATTCTTACGGTCTCATTGTACCTAGGAAAAAATATTCCATTTCAATCTTTGACAAATGACACTAATTAAAGTTCAGGGTTTGCTAGTAGCTCTTGATACCCAGGTCTTAAAGTTTTTCTCTCATGGACATGTTCTTTTTGACAATATGTATTTACATATTTGTATCCTATAGGAGTTTTGTCAGATATTTGGATGAAAGGAAAGTTACTCCATCAACTTCAAAAGCCTCGCAGGTGCCTCTTATGCTTATCAGGCCTCTCTGCTGTATGTTGTTATATGTGTTTGCTATTTATCCCTTGTTCATGAGATTGTTCTGTTTGCATCTGTAGAAGTAGGGTGAACTGCTTCCTGAATGGTTGAGTACAGGTTAAATTTGCTGTAGGCTATATGCGATTTTATGTGTGCATGAGTGTGAGATCTTCTGAGATGGTGTCTGGTTAGTTATATAAAGTTGGGTTTCCTTTGCATGAACAATCTGATCCATGGTCCTTCTACTTGGATGTCAAACATTTCAAGCCCCTCTAGATTTTGTTAAGGAACAGTAACTTGAGTGAAATGGGCACACTGCAGTGCTGCACACGGTTGCTGGTCTGACTCTGATTTTGGCACTGTTCTAACACAAGTACGAACAAATGACTTGCTATGGTCTCGTCTGACCTTTGTATGCTGCTGATTTTTAATGATGGAAGTAAATTGTCAGTTTTCCGATGCTTTTGTAGAACTATATACCGTGAGTTGGTGCCTGCTATAATATAGGATAAACTATTTCATGCGTATGATCTGCTGCAATTTTATGGCTACAGACGCTGAAGTTGTAAAGACTGTGTGGAAGGAAGAAACATTTCTTGTAGCTAACGTTAGAGCTATGCTAACATCTTTGTTAAAAGGAGGCATGGGGCTAATACTAAATGAATATATTATGTTTCAGCTCTCAGAGGCCCTTGGAAAGTTGTACGGCCAATCGAGGCAAGGGTCGAGCAGCGACACTGTCGAACCATCGAAGCCTCGAGGCGGCGCTCATGAGAACTGCATAACGTACTTCCCTGCTTCCATCTGTTTCCACCATTTTGCCGTTCTAGTGCCGCTCTTTTGTCTCTGATATATAATTCTGGTCTTCTGTATCCTCAGTTGCATCGTGCCGTTGAGAAAAGGGAGCGAGAGTATTGTCAAACGGTTCAGCACATCAGGTTGAAACAAGACTAACTGACCTCTCCTAGCCCATTCCAGTTTTTTTTGTCTGAAGGATGTGTTGTGTTGACACCCCTTTAATACTGTCTGTGCCTCGTGGATGTAGGGCTGGACGGCAAGATTGTGGTATGGGATCTGGAAAATCACATCACCATTCCAAAATAGACCCTCGGCGGATGGCGGGCGGGCCCTGCAGGTTTTGGAAGATCCAGGGCCAGGGCAAGGTAGATTGCTTATTTTTTGTTGTACCTGTACACAAAAACCATTCCTTTAGCCAGCTCTTTAGCGTAGGGGGCCATCACTACTATAAGTTGGCTTTCATATTTTTGGAACCAGTTCCGTCCTTCTCTCTGAATTTCATCATCTGTAACACCTGTATAATCCTAGTTAGGTAGGATGCAATGTCATAATTCCATACCCCCTCCCTTCCTCTCTGTGTTCGACTTTTCACACCATATAAAAAACCCCTGGCTGGTTTGGAATTCACCCGAATGAATGCTATTCTGCTTCGCCTCACACTCGGCCACGATTATTTAGTTGGGGCCTGCAGACCATCAGTACCAGGCCGATGATGGAAACTGTGGGCATTTCTGTGTAATTTAGTACATGAGGAGGCATGAAATGAAGCCGTGCTGCAAGGTGGCTGTGGGGACCGGCCGCCCTCCCTGGTCGCCGATCCCCATGCTCTCACTCCGCTTCACCCGACTGTTTGCCATCATTCATTCGAGACATTCCTTTGCGCCGGGCCGGTCGCCTCGTATGCGGCCGTACATGCGGCCAAGGGCTAGTTGCTCTCGCTTTGCTTTGCTTTGCTCCCAAGGATGCAGCACACTACATGCAAAAACCACAAGGCGTCTCGGTATTGCCAGGTTTGCGCCGTGCTCAGTCGCATGAACCAAGACAGGAGCAGCCTTCTGATTGGTTCGTGTTCCTTTCCTCTTTGCAATATTACAAAAGCAAATCGTACTACTAATATTTAACACTACTTTTACTTAGGCTCAATGACCCAATGCATGCATGCATGGATTACATGGGTGATGTGACGATATATAGTAAGTATATATGATGTTCAGTTGGCTGCACTAGATGGGGCTGCCGAAGCCGAAGCCCCAGGAGCAGCCGGAGTTGGAGGTGGCGAGGTGCTCCCGGTCCCGGTCCCTGGCGGCGCCGCTGCCCCACCGACGGAGCAGCTCCTTGTACTCCTCCTCCTCGACGATGGCGGCGCCGACCTTGCTCCTCCACGCCTGCTCCGCCCGGGCCAGCTCCGTCTCCGCGTCCCGGATCAGCGTGTCCAGGTCCAGCCCCAGGTCCAGCCCGGCGTCCAGGCTCACGCTCAGCCCCTTCTCGATCTCCTTGCTCCGCGCCATCTCCGCCCAGTACTTGTCCTCCAGCATCGCCAGGAACTCCTCCTCCACCCCCTCCACCTCCAGCGCTGACGCCTCCCCGGACGACGACGACAGCTCCATGAACAGGCACGGCTTCTCGTCCTCCGCCTCCTCCTCCGCGGCCAGCGCCTCCAGCGCCAGCGCCGCCCGCCGCGACCGCGACGACACCGTGCCCTTCTCCATCGTGATGAACCCCTCCTCCTCCTCCATCTCCGCCACCGAGTTCTCGATCGTGATGAACCCGCCCCGCTCCGACCGCAGCGACGTCGCCCGCCGCGGCGCCCCCGTCGCCGCCCCCGCCGCCGACGGCCGGGTCCGGAGGCAGCTCAGGTCCGGCAGGCACGACGCGTACGACGCGCTCTTTCCCTTGTTCTTCCTCTCCCGCGCATTGCCTGCCACGTACCGATCCATGTTAAACGTGCACGGCATACACTTGGTACAATTTAAATGCAAGTGCTCGGCTAAATTAACAGGTCACATCAAGCAGCGATGAGTGAGGACGCTACCTAGGGTTTCTTTACTTCTCCGATGGAGGCTACAAGCTAGCTAGCTAGTAGGTCAATAGTACAAGATTGCTAGTACTGATTTTTAGTGATCTCACATCTAGATGTCCAGCCGTGAACGTACCGTTGGATGACTGGATCTCGATGCAAACGTTTAGAGTTTATTTCGCACATGCATGCATCCGTTAACGTACCGTTGGCGCCATGGATCTCCTCCTGCTCCATCACTCTGCAGTAGACGCTCACCGTGAGCACGGCGCCGGCGGCAGCCCCGCCCAGCGGGAAGCTGAGCGCCTTGCCGCCGAACTGCGGGTGTGAGCTCTCGGCCGCGGCGGCCTCGGCGAGGTCCACCGGGAACGCGCCGATGTCCCCGCCCCCAGGAGCCGAGTCCTCATCCACGAGCACCGCCCACACGGTGAAGCTCCGCAGCGTGGAGCCGCCGGCGGTGAAGTAGTGCAGGAACACCTCGTCGAACGCGGCCGCGCCGCCGCGTGACACCCGCGCAGGCGCCGTGTGCTCGCCCTCGCCGCCCTTGCTCCTCCACCCGACCACCACGCCGCGCCCCTCCGCGGCCGGGGGCATGCCCGTCACGTGCTGCACCTGGAGGCACACGACGCAGCGCGGGCGCCGGGGCCGGAGGGAGTCCAGCAGCCGGCACTTCCACTGCCCCAGCGCGCCCCGTCCTCCTCCTCCACCATTATTATTATGGACGACGCCGTTGCCGTCGTCAGGGGAGCACCTGGCCTTCTGCAGGAGGTTGAGCTCCTCCGGCAGGAGGGAAGAGGAGGCATGGTGGTGCGTCTTGCTGCCTACCATGTCGGCGGCCGGAGGAAGGAGAAGAACCGAAGAAGAGATCCGAGTGAGAGGAAGTGCAGTGCATGTAACTGAGTACTGAGAGCTGGCCGGGTAGTGTAGTAGTGTCTGTGCAACAGGTGTAAAGAGGAGAAGAATATATACACACACAAGGAGGGTACAGACGTAAGTGGTGATGATTTGGGTAGCATGGTATGTCTCACCATCACCGTACGTGCATGTGGAGGGCTGAGTTGGTGTGTGGACTGTGGAGGAGGCATGCAGGACATGGGGAGCCGGCCCAGCCCTAATGTGGAAAGGGTGGCCACCGGCCAATGGCCCGACTAGGGTCTAGCCGTCTAGGGTCATTTTTTGCCTCCTACTTGTACTTGTGTTTTACCTAAACATGAGGGGGTGAGACTTCTCTTCTTTACAATTACAGGGATGATGAGGGGTTCGTAAATCCTAGTGGCGCATCGCATGTGTGTGTAAATGTGAGGATCAGGACTTGTACCACCACCCCATGAAGATGTGGTTTATGTCATTGTATATCGATCTATACCAAAACTTCTGAAAAAAAAGTGAAGACCGTACCAATATGGACAGCTTGTGACAATCAGTATGTTGTAGACAAAAATCGTACATAAAGTTCAGATACATATACTATAATCACCCCATTCACGTGAAACGCTCAAAAGGTTGAATTTGTAAACTTCTTTCTGAATTTAAGTATAATAGATACAGGAAAGGCACAAAAGCCTTCAAGAAAAAGGGTAGGCAAAGCCTTCAACAAATCATACCACAAGTACACACTGCCAACTTTGCCAAAAAAGTACAGTGCCAACTAGTCTGGGGTGGCGCAATGGCAGAGGCATGTCCATCTATGTGTAGGGAACAAAGTGCATGTGCCATGCAGAAAGTGAGGGAGATTAGCACACGAACTATGCAGAATTAACTCTACTTAATCTCTGTGGTCCTAACCCATTGGTGGTGGTGATAATTATCTTGTAACTAATTAACTAAGGCAGTAATTAATCTTACATGACAATTGACAGTTGTCACCAGGGCCAACGGGAGGGTCTAATTCTTTTACTTGGCTAGGGACCAGCAAGTACAGCACTTGCCATCTCCATGCATGGCTCCTCCCCTAGCTTCAAGGGTCATCCAACTCCAACCTTGGACTTAGCCATTTCTCACCACGCAATTTGCTGGTTCGTGTGTTTGATTTGATGTTTTCTATGGGGATAATAGGGGTCCAGTTCTAGGGAAGACTGCAAGATGATTTGATCCATCAACTATTTGCATGTTCACCTGTGTCTTGAGATGGGGTAGTGATGGCGAGCTAGGTACGCTTGTACCAATGTTTTGACTTGGTGTGAGCGTAGAATTAGCAAGTAAAATCAATTGGTACTTTAGCAAATAAAACTAATTAGTACTTTGGAATTGCATATATAACCAAATGAGTGAGTTATCCACGCTAACCTCAACCAATGTTAATTTCCCCTCCTCCGATGCAAGCCACACCACCTCTATCACTTTGAGCCTTTGGATGCAGATTGAATGGCGGGGATCATGTACCCTATATGTCTACAAAAATTATACCACCACTGCGCTTATTGGGAAAATTATATTATCTAGGAGTGTGAACGTGTTTTGTTTTTCAGAATAAAGAGTGTGAATGTGTGATACTTATATATCTTTGTAGATTACTTCATATATGACAATGCCGCACACATGCGTGTACACGCCTAACTGAAACACACTACATCTAGGCGGAGGTCACTCAAAAGAAAACCCAAGATTCATCCTATCTCCCAAGGATCACGAGACTCTCGATACTATGAAAACACGCACGCAAGTGAAATGCAACATACTGGCACTCAGTCCAAGGATTAGACTGTGCATTGCACCACAACAAGTAGGGGCAGAACTTCCTTAGGGCACTCCCAATGCACTATATCCTAAGCTATATTATATACATAAATGTGCGTTTAGATACAACTTGATAGAGGCGAAGGTGCCCCGTTTTTCGATGAGATGGTACCTATCATTTTCGGTGGACTAGACTTTGACGATCCGATTACGAACATATGAAGGCGTCGCGCTTTAACAATCGCTAAACCAACTCCGAAAGGTTATTGACCATGCCGGAGCACGATCAACCTGACCACGAGAGTCTATTTCCTGTAGACAAACGAAGAACAAGTAAGAAACTAAGATTGCAATATGAATATTGCGAATTTAAGAGGAAAACTTTATTGATCAAAGTGGGGTTCTGTGACATCTTAGCCTGGTCGTTGAACACAAACACTGGATGCGAGTTGCAGCTATGTCGAAACTCTATTTAAGCAAAATCCAAGTCTAATACGATGCCCTAAGGGCTGTATTTATAGTGAGACAGAAGGGAATTTCGTCCACCCTTGTCAAGGCGGGCCTAATTCTATCCAAGTCGTTTTCCCTATTAATATGGACTCTAAAAACAACCTATTAAGTGTATTTTAAAAATACATGGGCCTGGCCCAAAAAATAGGATGGTGCAACACCTAAAATAAACTATGGACAAAATTTATGAAATGCTATCTTGTATATTCCGTCCATGTCTTTATATGTCATCATGGTGGCTTCAAAGGGCTGAAAACTCCACTAGAAACTCCGTTCTTGTTCCCTTCATGCGCGCCTTCATCTCCACGCTTGATCATACTCCAATGTTCGTCCTTCTTGTCCATGCTAGGCCCTTCATTTGTAAGCAAAGCAAATGTATCCAACTTAGACAGAATCAAATTATCACGAATATTAGAATCATTACCAAGAAATGAAAGTACCTGGTATTTTAATTGACGTGCGTGAGCTCTAGTAGTTGGTCCAATATGTGTAGCAGCAGGGGCTGTGGGTGTAATTGTGGTAGTGTTGTCCTTATCACAACTTCTTGAATGGATTATATCTTATAGTTGTATCTAAAATTACTCTTATTTAATACTTTTTGTGTGAGAAAAACATTAATTTTCTTGGTTCCGTTTCTAAGAACTATATCTGGATTAAGATATAGTAGTGCCCTATTTCCTCATCAAATATGGCGCCACATCAATTTTTTATATCTAGGTGGCATACTTAGATATAGTGCAGCTTGGAGCATTGGGACTGCCCTTAGGGGCAACCTAGGACATGTCACGCCCAACTATTTTGGTTTGTTATATCAATCAATAAATGCATATGTATCAAATTGTAATTTTTGCATTAGATCCCCCCCCCCCCCTCTAATATTTTCAACCATGCTCGACTATACGTGTTTATCGTCAAATCACGGTTCACTCCATTTACCTAGACCTCTCCATTTCTATTGATCCTCGATAGACTATTTTGTGGTTTGTTCAATGGATATAAATACACATACACCTATTTCAAGAAGGTACTACATAAGTACAAAACAAGCCTCTAAATCTAGGCCGATATGAACGACATATCAACCTTGGGGTCTATCGGTACAAATATAATAGATCATTTCAAAAATATAATTTTCATACAGATAAGCCAATATGCCGACCAGGCACGGAGATGACTTTATGTCAATGGTGTCAGCACCTTTTATTTTAAAACATGATCCCATTCCTTATAGAGGTAAGCCCATATGATTGTTTCCCTAGCTTCGTCCCTGATATCAACTAATATGGGAAGTATTTACTCATATGTCCACCAAGCCCATATAGACCGATATGTAGATGACAACACAATGATTGTATCTAAATGAAAAGTTGAAAAATAAAATGATGTACTTACAATTTCAACAGATTATGAAAGTCATCGATAACATTTTGTAAATACACATATGTTATGTACCTTTTGTTAGCTTAGAGTAAGGATTTTGTGAGCCTATTAATTCCTTTCTTACTTAACTAGTTGATACACTTAGAATCATGCACTGTATTTGTTATGCTCAGTCATCGACATCGTATTTTTTTTCTAACTAAAAGGCATGTTTTCAACAACTAAAATGAGAAAAATCCTGATATGTTTGACCGCCGGTGCAAAACCAACACGAACCCGATATCTGGTATTTTGAACTTTGGTGCACGTTTCATGCATAACTGCACTCGGATTCCACGGGATTCGTCTCGTACCGCCTCCATATATCTTTCTATTTCTTCGGAATCTCCACTCACTCTCTCTCCCATGTATGTCGGCTAGGTGAAATTTGCAGCAGCTGCTGATGTGACATCGCATGTTCAAAAGTACCATCAACTGGATAGAGCTCCGCATGCACTTGTTCGAATCGAGAAGTGAAGACACACGCAGACACATGCACACCGGCAGTACGTAGGCGCTTCGAGACTGCATGCCCAATGGGACGTCCTGCACATGACCTCATAGTACACGCAGCGTGCATTAACAATGTCACGATTGGGTTGGCCTTTGAAGGTCTCGCTTGGACACGCCCCCAGAATGATCTCTTGTGATTACCATGACTCCTATTGGAGTCTTGGACATGTACTTAATTTAAAAATGGTAATAGTCTTGAGCTTTTTTCTTGACAGATGGTAATAGTCTTGAGCTGATGGCACGGGGTTTGGTCGGGGAAGAAAGGTGCATAACTGCTGCATCTACACATATGCTCACGATACTTGTAATTTTTTTGATGTAACATGTCAACGGTATGTTCTGAAAACTAGCCATGCATCAAGAGACGAGAGAGGATTTGTAGCACGCAACGGCACACACTTTGTGAGCAGCATAATTGCCTCGTTATTTAGAAAGTGGGCCGGTCCCCCAGTGGTGGAGCCAAGTTTACACAATGGGCGTACAAAGGTCAAGACTTTATGAATTTCCTAGCTATTTACCAATGTATACATGTTTTGTCTTTTTATTCTATGGCTTCATACCATAATTAATGGGTGTACATATGTACACCCATGTCCCCTTGTAGCTCCATCACGGCTGGTCCCATGTATCGCTTAAGCCCTTGATTACTTTGTGAAGCCCCACTGCACTGGCGGAGCTTAGGCAAGGCCGAATGGGTCATGGCCCGCCCAGCTCTGGAGCTTCAACTCCTATTATAGTCAGCCCATGGGTCACAAAATACCAGCTACTAGCAATCCTTACAGCCTGGCCCGCCCAACCTTTTTGTGCAAGCTCCTCCACTACCCCACTGCATGGATGCTTCGTCAAAAATTGCATGCTCCACCAACCGCACAATGCTTCCGCTGCGCCGTGCTTTTTCTACTGACTTCTAGTTTTAAATATGCTATATCTTTAGAATTGAGAGTATAATTTATATTTCGTTTGCATATATGTATTCCTTGCAACATGGACTTTTGAGCAAACCTCTCTTGAATACATTTTGAGAAGTTCTAAAAATTTACAAATTTCAAATACTAAGACCTGATACTCATAATATTAAGTTTTTGCCAAGTTTCACCAAGTTTCAAATACCAAAACTTAATCCTAAACGCAAAAATATTTACGAACTTAATCTTACAACACTAAATCCTAAACCCTGAACTCGGACAGTCACACGAGAGCCGTTCAACTAATTTGGTTGGCGTGTCTTTAATAGATTATGTGAATGAGTCATGAAGTCATGTTTTATGACCTGCCATGGTCCTTCCTCTTTCTATTTGTATTTTTGCGACAGGTTTGTCTACAACACATCTAGAAGTGAAATAATCATGCCACATCTAAGGCGACATCATGTATCTGCTGGACCGAGCCTTCAGTGGATTCAATTGTTTTGCGGGTCATTGCTTTGTTCGGAACTTTTAGGCTGGATTTTTATTCTTCTTTTATTTTGTTGGGTTGCAGCCGCATTTGGCCCATGTAGTTGCAGTTGCAAGTCTAGTGGTGGACATGCAACTAAACTAGAACCCCCCTCTAGCCCTAGTCGCAACCATGTTGGGTGCCATACAGTTGTAGGTAGATTGCAACACTTGCAATTTGCACAGTTCCAATGCGTTGTGCAACGTTTTGTGTGGTGTCAGAAAAACCGATCGAACTAAAGGAAAACGGCGGAACGAAACGGGGTACGATGAAAAACTTCAGGGAAGTAATGTGTCTCTCTCGCTTTCATTTGTGCCCAACACGCTCGCCTTCACTAGGGAAAAAGGAAAAGTGAAAACCACAACCCACACATAAAAGGAAAATGAAAACGGTAGCCCACACATTGTCGCGGCCTACCAGAGGTAACACAACCCAACCCCACAGCACATACACAGGCCGAAAAAGAGACAATGGCGCAGGCACACACAGAAACAACATGAAAACGAGCCTAAAAATCATGAATTTTGGCACCCAAATCATGAGGTGCAGAGGTTAGGTGTGCAAAAATTAAATCTCATCTAGATGTGCATTAGCAAATCTATTTTGTTACAAACTTATTGAGCTTATGAATGTTTACAATTCAGATAAAGATGGTTAATGTGCATCAGGATGATGATATAGAGGCATGGCTATCCGTTTCCCAAAAAGATGATGCTACATGTATATAGCAAGTACACGGTTCTATATAACTATATATGACTCCGATTCGCATGTACTTGCTGCATCTATTTATTTGATATTACTCGTTCGTCCTCAAAAGGCAGAGCTCGTCGATCTGCTCCCCGATATAGGAAGGTGCATCCGAGCATGGTTAATAATATAGCTAACAGCTGACTATATGAAATTGTCACATCATCTGTAGCCAACCTAATAGCTCACTCGTATAATAGTTAAACATACTAGTATGCTACATCATCAATATCGAGATCACATCTTTCTCTCATGAAGGGTGTTGGAGTTTGTGCTAGCCGTAAGTTTGTAGCCTGCTCTTTTTCTCTCTCCTCTAACGAGACACAAATCAGATGTGACATATCTTGTAGCCCGCCTATATCACTCTATTGTTCTTGCTCTACATGGGGTAGGCAGCGATTTACAGCAATTGCTAGCTAGCTGACGCGACATGATATCCAGCAGTAGTACCAACTAGGCATGCACTTTGTTCAAATCCGCAAGTGATAACAGACGAAGCCTCGTACACATGGCCTCATAGCACACGCCCCGTGCATTAACAATGTACGTCACGTCGACCGATTAGTTTGGCCTTTGCGGGCCTTCATGGGACATGCCCTAAAACGATCTCTCCTGTGATTACCATGATTCATGACTCCATTTGGAGTCTTGGAGATGTACACATTTGTCGGTGGTTTCTTTGAGGGAAACCGGAAACGGTTTCACATATGCATGTGTCTGATGCTTTGAAGAAGGGTACTACACATACGTAGTAAAGTATACACTTTGACTCTTCTTTTTCACGAATACGCAAAGCTTGTGTAGTTTTTATTGATAAGAAAAAAGTATGAAAATTACAAGGGTTGTGCCACGTTGTACGCGACAGGGCGTATGCAAGATGACCTGACCAGAAAGAAAGAGGTTGCTCAGCCTCTACTTAAGGAGATTACATGTCCGCCGGGGCCTGGGGGAAGTTAATCATCGCCTGCATTGCATGCAGCACTCATGCATGGCTCCTCCCATTTCTTGGGAAGCTCCGCTCGCTCACTCACTCCTCGAAAGGCAGATCGAGCTCCCATCTATCGAACCCGTGTTTCCCTATACGAGAGCGCGCGTACATCGGCAACAAGGTGCAATTTGCAGCGGCGTGACCTCATCCTCATGGCACACGCCCTGTGCATTAACAATGCCACATCGGCCGATGCCGATCGATCAGCATGGCCTCAGGGTCTTGCATATATGGATGTTGGGTCGGCGATGGATGCTCATGTACGTGCTTGTAGAAATTCTGATGTAGTAACGTGTGTTCCAAAATTTTGACATGGCAAAGCTACTGGCAAGTAGGGTACTTTAGTTAAGCTAGCATTCTACCTCGTACCCACATGCATAAACATTCACGCACTGTAGTGTACTTTGAAACCAATAAATCATATTGTCTTGTTCTTAATTACTACTACTACTAAGCTAGTATTTGTTGCGAGTGGCGGGGCTTTTGGGGAGTGGGGCACAGTATATTTCTCTAGTCTCTTCAGCATTTTTTTTTTGTCAAATTATAGTGTTCAATTTTTTTCACAGACTGCAGAGATATTGTCTAAGGATAACTATCGTCATTGTTAATTCTTTTACAGTATGTTTCTTTTGTAATTAAAATGCATGCTCAGTGTAGCTAATTGTCATTGATAACATTTCCTTTATATTTCTTGGCTTGATTTATGGCTAACCATACCTTAGGCCCTGTTTCGTTCATAAGTCCTAGGACTTTTTCTGGTCCCAACTAAAAAGTCCCTAGTCCCTAAAAGTCCTCCCTGTTTGTTTTCAGGGATTAAAAAGTTCCTAGTCCCTCCCTAGAGGTTATTAAATGACATGTAAAATACCATGTTACCCCTAGTATACAGAAAAATAACAACCAAACAATACCATAGGGCAGCGGGGCAATGGGTGCAGGGAGGGACATTGTTGGAAAAGTCCCAAAAAGTCCCAAAAAAGACTCTCCTTGAGAGTGTTCTTCGTCTAGTCCCAAAAAGTAATTTTTAATCCCTAGTAGTCCCTCCTGTTTGGTTCAAAAGTCTTTAAGAGGGTCTTTTTCTAGTCCCTACATCAAAAAGTCCCTAAAAACAAACACCCCCTTAGTCACCAAATTATTTTGGCGCGTTTTGTTTTAGAGTGGTTCACCACTTTATTTAAAACTCTATATTGTCTATTTGAATAACGAAACGGGTCTACCCGCAGCCAGAGAAGCCCATCATACATACATTTACATTTATTTTCGCGAGCCCTGAGGTGCCTTAAGCCATCTCCGTTCTGCTCATCTAGCTGGGTGCGATTGATGCAGAAGAAATCCTGAAGATCCCGCTCTGTACAAGTAAGGTTGATAATTTTTGGGCTTGGAGTAAGGACAACCGAGGCATCTTCTCGCTGCAGTCTGCCTACAGGGTGATAGTGCATATTTAGATATATTATAACCGAGCACTCTCCCAGCCCTGTCAGGCCATCAGTACTTTTGACCGTCGAATCTGCATTTGTGAAAGTTTATGGCCATCTGATTAAACTTTGGGGGCAACGCTTAACGCGACTAAACTGGGCAGCTGCTCTCGCAGCAAAATTGGAGGCCTGTGGTTAATTGGGCCCTTGCTCTCACGTGAAGCCCATTCAGACCTTGTGAGGAAACAACCAAACGAGCGAGCCACCCGTCTCCCTTCACTCGACCCCCCCTCCTTCCCTTCGGTTCTGTCCCTCCATCTCTCTTGCAGCGCCTCCCCACCCCAGACCTAGCCGCCCCAAGATCTGTAGCGCCACATGGTCTCTCTCTCTCTCTCTCTCTCTCCGATCCTAACCATGGATCAGCATCGCGGCAGCCCGTGCGCCTTTTCATCTTGGTAGCGTGTTCAATCACACATCGCCGCCTCCGGCTGGGCGCTCCACTGCTCTCCTTCTCCATCTCCCTGGCGGCCGGCGATGGTTATGACGACGCAGAGTCTGCGGTAGGGTACGTTCTTGGCAGCGTGGGCAGTGAACCGCTAGGTGCGTCGCCTACGCCTCATGACTGCTCCTTGCATTCCTCATCCAAGTGCTCTGCCTGTTGGTTGGCTTTTGCCTCTTCGACCACCAGATTCGGGCAGCAAAGAGGCTGTAGAGTTTCATATGCTACATTCAAATCATTGCATTTATGTTGAAACCAACAAAGGGAATGATTATCCTGTATCTAATTTAAAGGCAGTCCTGCCTCAACTTGTGGCTCTCTATTTTTAATTTTGCTTAGCATTTGGGTCAACATTTTATAATAAATCTTCTCATTTCTTATGCTACATTCAGATTATTGTACAGAGCTTGTCATTGGAAGAGAGGATGATCTTAAGAGATAAATGCTCAAATAACTCGATACTTTTAAGAGCAAGGACACTTAGTCTTGAAGGGGTTGGTCCGGTATGTTGTCTTAGCCTTGATGTTTGATATTTCCCTACTTTGTCTTGTCTCTGCACGTTTACCTTATCTGCATTTTATGCATTAACTAGGAACTTGCATTTTTTTTGCGCAGCTAAATAACATATGATGAATCAAAAGACTAAAGCAGAGATACAGTTTCATGTGAGTGATCTCAGCATAAATTATATGCTGCATTATTGCTGTCACGAAGGGAATATTGACATGATGTTGCAAGGTAGCGACAACCATCTAACTCTGTTCCCATATTTCTTTGAAATTTACTTCTTAGTACTATGTATTCTGCACCCTATCAAGTATTAATTAAATAGGAGTCCCTCCTTTGGATACTAAAGTAATGAAGTATTTGTATGTGTATTTGATATATCCACTTGCTACAAGTCCATAGTTGGGATAGAATACATGATATAACCTGACATGGATATGAAACTTTTTACTTATGTTTTTTATCAGGTTGGCAAATGCCCTCCAGTGTTGGATCCAATGATATATTATGGGTACCTCGTAGCCAACACAAGGTCTCTAGAATGACAGCGAACCTTGGATGAGATTTGAAATAGTGCAACCATGTTTGAGTCAAGAAGTTCAGTATAGTTAGTTTGGCTAGACAGACACAAGGGCTTCGCTCCTACAACCATCTTTGTGGTATGGTTATAATGCTCACAGGAAATATTTTTCCTTCACGTGTCTGGTTCAGGTACTTCAAAACCTACACGCTTATGATGTGCTGGTTTTAACCAGGTAGAATAAGAAGTGATTGCTGACATATAGGAGAATAGGGAGTATGCTTTTGAAGTAAAGCAGATTCTTAGAGAGAACCATGATGATGTACTCTTTGCTGCAGGGTTATGCCGATTTAGCTGAATAGAAGGGAGAAACTAGCACTATTCTGCCATTAACATGTTCTCATACTTGTGGAGAAAAGTTACACACTGAACCGTTGTTGAAATATTAAAGTACGTACATGTATTTGGGTTTGTTAATGAAGTTGAGTAAAATACTTGAATATTGTTATTTATATGTTACGAATGTGATATAAAGACTATGGGAAATATAAATAAATATACCTCACCACTATATTGAGCCAGTGTATATGTAAACGATTGGATTTTTATGTGTTTAACTTTTCTTAAAGTTATTTTTCATTTCTGAAAATAGATGGCACGGACACAGTAATACACCTTTTATTTCACTTCATGCGAATATAACCTTTTTTCAGTTCATAATCATGTGGAAATTTCTACCATTCTATCCTCCAGATGGAGGGGCACGGCAACGCTTGCTTGCTTCCGTTGTAGGTGATATTTGTGTTACTGTCACCATGTTTAGAAATCTCTCCTTCCTGTTGTCTTTTTACTTTGATAATATTCAATTTGGTTATTGCCCTATAACTTTGTAATGGTGTGGCTGATTGGTGCGGCTGCCAACTTGCCCAGGAACATGTAAGCCTGTTGGTCTATGACATCACAAACTTTATTTATCATTTAGTCGCTGCCAATTTGGCTAGCTCATCCCTCAAATGAAAAATGTTATAGTAGTATGGTGCTTATGCCATCCTTGGTGATGAATCACGGCCTTAGGGAGATTGAATATATGAGAACGTTGACATTTTTTACTAACTATGCTCATTGTGGGCTAAGTGGGTGATGAGCAATGCCTCTCTTTTTTATCAACTCTGCATTGTAAACGAAATGTCATATTTTCATTATCACAACTACAATATGAACCAAATAATGGCATTTAGGAACTGGCACTGCCATGTGTCTTTATGACAGTTTGACATTAATTTGTAGCAGGGCTTTTTGCTTGAAAATTGCTTTTGGAGCTCGGCCTCCATGGAGGCCTCCAAATTCAAAAGTCAAATTTCATGAAAAGTCAAATTTTTACGTTTCAAAAAATTCTGAAAAAAATACAGATATACTTGAAGCATAACACACACGCGTGTAAATTTTCAGAGCAAAATATGTTTCATCCTCCTTTTTTGTACAGATAACATTTCAAGGTATTTCATCATATAAATTTACACACATACACATAACATCCTTGTTTACTTGTATATATATTTTATATTTTTTAAACAAAAAGTTTGAATTTGAAATTTTCAAAAATTTCGAGCTCCAATGAGCTCGGTCACCAAACGTCTATCTCCTCTTTTGTTGGACTATGTAACTTAGCCATTCCACCAAAAAAATGGAATATAAAATAATGGAGTGCAAACACAATAAATGAACGCCCACCACATGTACAATTGACCAAATAAACTTTAAAAATCATGAATATATACATAATAGTTCATGCCAACTTTGAAAAACAGTAAATCTCGACATATATCTGTATCAATCCCTAACATTAAAGTGCATAAATTGACGGGCGCAGCAACGCGCGCCATCGATGATCTAGTATACTACTAAATTGAGTAGAGAGAGATGGCTAGAGAATCAGCGAGGGGGCTCAGATCAGGATAGATAGTAGATAGCATATGATTTAATGAAGGCGCACAACACAATGACATTCCAGAGAAAAGCTCAAAACAATACAAGGAGACATTAGGGAGATATTCAGATAAACTTAGAACTGTAATTTCAGAAATACAACTCAGTTTTGAAACACACACACACACACACACACACACACACACACACACACACACACACACACACACACACGCACGCACGCACGCACGCACGCACGCACGCACGCACACGCACGCACACGCACACGCAAGTTTCAAACTGTCAAATGAACACATTATTGAAAACACTTCAGTTTACTGCACAAAAGACCAAAAGATCAAAAGATCAATTGACAACAAGAATCAGTTACGGAGTACATCACATTTGACAACATCTCTAACAGTGACTGAATCAAACTGTATATTGACTTAAACACTAACAATAACCCTGAACATGTACTAATCCAGAAAAGCTTGTGTACTCTTAACTAAGACAATAAGAAAAATAGAAAACACTAAGACAATAACAGTCAATCTGAAACTAGGAGTACTTTGTTTCTTTTTGCAGGATATCTGAAACTACTTAATTTCCTGATTGTTTACAAAAATATTGATTGTTCTCGAAATCTTGTCATCTGGTTGAACCGTATTGATTGTTTGTTCCCAAAAATTGACTGTTAATTTCCTGATTGATTATTCCAAAAGCTAGTAGATCATCATGATCAATTTCCTGATCGACTAATTGACAGATTTTTTTTTTCGAAGGGGGGGGGGGGGGGAGGGTGCTCCCCGGCCTCTGCATCAGAACGATGCATACGGCCAACTTTATAAATAAGCAAATAGGTTCAACAAGGTCTTAAAGTCTCAAACGAAAGCAAATGAAAGCTCACAAAGAGCCAAAGGGCCAATAACAAGCTAGCCAAAAAAGCCACAACCGGCTGCCATAAGAAAGATAGGTAAACTAATTGCCTATCCTATTACATGACCGTCATCCAAACCGGTTGAAGATATCCGTGCTACCATCTCCCACCGGATAGATCCAGTAACCAAACGCTCCCTGGCCTCTGTCGGAGTGAGTAGCGACCACATACGGATCAACGCAGTGGCTCGGAAGATAACCTGCAAAAAATGAATATTTGTTGTTCTGTTAAAAACTAAATCATTTCTGCAGTTCCAGACTTCCCACAATAACGCACATACTCCTACGCGAATGTGTCTCGCTGTTTCGGACTCTATCCCGTTAAGCCACGGTCCAAATAATGTGCTGACAGAACTCGGAGGAGTAATATTAAAGGCGATGTGGACCGCCCGTCATAGAACTTTGGCCAATGGGCAATCAAGAAAAATGTGTTTGATAGTTTCATCCCGATCACAGAAACTACACCTAGTAGGTCCTGTCAGGTTACGCTTTGCCAAATTGTCCTTGATTAAGATGACTTGTTTATGTACAAACCACATAAACACTTTAATTTTCAAAGGAACTTTGACTGTACAAACATATTTGGAACTAGGAATAGAGCTTGAATTGATAACATCGAGATACATTGATTTAACTGTGAACTCTCCAGACCTAGTAAGCTTCCAGCGTAATTGATCGAGCTGTTGAGATAGCTGAACCTCCATCAGTCTACTCACTAGATGGAGCCACTCTTGCCAACGATTACTGGCTAGCGTCCTTCTGAACTGAATATTAAGGGGAATGGATTGAAGTACCGTTGCAACGAAAGCATCACGTCGTTGAACAATACGATACAGAGACGGGTATTGAAGTGCAAGGGGGTCTCTTCGAGCCAAGTATCCTCCTAGAATCGTGTGCTAGCACCATTGCCGATAATAAACTTTGTCCTATTAAAAAGACTAATTTGACTCTCATAAGCCCTTCCCAAAAAGGTGAGTCAGTCGGCCTCGCTGTCACCGGGGACAAAGTTTTGGAGTGAAGATACTTACTACAGAGGATCTGCGCCCAAGTGGCATCAGTCTCGACAGATAACTTCGACAACCACTTGCTGAGAAGACATCTGTTCTTGACCTTAAGATTCTCAATGCCAAGACCCCCTTGGTATTTCAGTCGACAGATAATATCCCATTTGGCGAGTCTGTATTTTCTTTTTAGTTCATCGCTCTGCCAGAAGAATCGGGATTGATAAAAGTCCAGCCTTTTCCTAACTCCAACTGTGACTTCGAAGAAAGACAAGAGAAACATAGGCATACTCATGAGAACCGAATTAATCAGAATTAATCGGCCTCAGTATGACATGAGCTTGCCCTTCCAGCAACTCAGTTTCTTTTCAAAGCGGTCCTCGATACACTTCCATTCTCTGTTTGTCAGCTTACGATGGTGAATTGGTATACCTAAATACGTAAAAGGTAAGGTCCCCAATTCGCACACAAACAATTGCCTATAAGTCTCTTGTTCCTCATTGGCTCTTCCAAAACAGAACAATTTGCTTTTGTGAAAGTTAATCTTTAACCCGGTCAATTATTCAAATAAGCATAACACCAGCTTCATATTTCTCGCTTTTGCCAAGTCATGCTCCATAAAAATGATCGTATCATCGGCGTACTGTAGGATAGACACACCTCCATCAACTAGATGAGGCACCAAGCCACCCACCTGACCAGCCTCCTTAGCCCTTTCTATTAGAATTGCCAACATATCAATTACAATGTTGAACAAAATAGGAGACATCGGATCCCCTTGTCTCAGGCCCTTATGTGTCTGGAAATAATGACCTACGTCGTCATTCACTTTAATTCCAACACTCCCTTTTTGCGTGAACGATTCTACCTGGCGTCGTCGGGCTTCATCAAAACTTTTCATACGCAAGGCCTGTTGAAGGAAAGACCATTTGATTTTATCATACACTTTCTCGAAATCCACCTTAAAAACAACTCCATCTAGTTTTTTCGTGTGAATTTCGTGGAGCGTTTCATGAAGGAGCATAACCCATTCTAGGATGTTTCTGTCCGTCATGAAAGCAGTTTGGGAATACTGCACCATAGAATGCACAATCTGCATGAGCCTATTAGTCCCAACCTTGGTAAATTTTTTGAAACTAACATTGAGAAGACAGATCGGCCTGAACTGCTCAATTCTCACGGCCTCTGTTTTCTTAGGAAGCAATGTTATTGTTCCAAAATTCAAGTGAAATAACCGAAGCTGTCCAGAGAATAAATCATGGAACATTGGTAGCAAATCCTACTTAATAATATGCCAACACCTTTTATAGAATTCCGCCGGAAATTCATCCGGCCCTGGAGCCTTATTGTTTTTCATCTGTGTAATGGCTTCAAACACCCCTTTCTCCGAAAATGGGGCAATCAAAATATCATTCTCATCAGCAGTAAGTTGAGGCACATCCTCAATCCTAGACTCATCCAGGGATACACAATTATCCCCCGGAGGCCCAAACAACTACTTGTAGTATTCGATTATGTATAATTTTAGGTTTTTCTGTCCTAAAATCGTTCCTTCGTCTTGTTCAAGCTGAAAGATTCTCTTCTTTCTGTGCTTGCCATCAGCGATCATGTGAAAGAATTGAGTGTTCGCGTCCCCCCTGGACAACTTTGCGAACCTTAGCCCGCAACGCCTACTTTAATTCCTCTTCACGGAGAAGCTCTTTCAACCTCATCTCCGCCTCCAGTTTAGCATGAAGCTCCGTGGCTTGCAAAATTGTGGACTCGGCTTTTAAATCTAGGGACTGAATAAGTGTAAAGAGCCTTTCCTTTTTGACCTTATAAATCCCACTAAGATGCTTAGCCCACCCACACAAGAAACTTCTCAAATGCCTTATCTTATTCTGCCAGCGCTCAACCGAAGTCCTACCTCCTGCATCCTTAGCACATTCCCTGGCTATCAGATCCAAGAAGCCTTCTCGTTCAAACCATGCCAGCTCGAATGAAAGGGAATTTTTGTTCCCCATGTGGGTTGGCTCACCCGAGTTCACAAATAAAGGCGTGTGATTAGAAATTCCACGCGAAAGTGCCTAGACCGTTACCAAAGAAAATTTCGGTTCCCATTCGACGCTCGCTAGGACTCGATCCAGCTTCTCAAACGTCGGACTTGGCAAAGCATTAGCCCAGGTAAATTTTCTATCCGAAAGCTCTATCTCTCTCAGATCCAAGCTTTCAATAATGGTATTAAATATAAACGACCATCTACCGTTGAAGTTATCATTGTTCTTTTCCTCTCTCCTCCTAATGATATTGACATCACCCCAACCAGAATTGGGAGCTGCTCGGAGCTGCAAATTCGAACAAAATCCGCCAAGAACTCTGGTTTGAGCTCGGGCTGCGCGGCACCATAAACCGCTCCAAAATTAGTCGATATCATCACTGCTCATATTAAACCCATCAGCTTTCGACCTAACCCGAAACTTAACTGCGAAATCTCCCATCACTACACTCCGGACTTCCAGCGAATCGCATCTCACTCCAAGTAAGATCCCACCCGATCTTCCTCTCGGAGGCAGGCAGTGCCGATCGAAATCGACACCTCCCGATAAAGTATTGAGAAACTGGGGCGACTAATTGACAGATCATCATGAAATTGATCAATCGTGAAATTTCCTGATTCTAGGAGTACCTACCACTAACAAAGGCGGGGCTAGTGACTGGAGTCGCAGCAGTTCCGCAACCAGCTCGGGTGGCGATTCCACCATCGACGGGGAAGGAGCGACTCCACCAGCGCCCGCAACCAGCTCGACGACCGTCGGGGTGGAGTGATTCCGCCACTCAGGTGGGCGGTGGAATCGGAAGATCCTTGGCGGCAAAATCACGCAGGTGGACGGCCGCAGAATCACGCAGGTTGGCGCCGGAATCATAGTTGGGCAACAGCTGGTCCTTGCGACGCATGGGCGAACCAGGGACCAACTCACCTCTGTGGTCGCGACGGTAGGTGGTTGCGGGTGGGCTGCAAGCGCTGGAATAGCCAGTACGGTGGCGGAATCCGATAGCGCCGACCACTCACAACGCGTGGGCGACGGGCGGAGGCGGAAGGAAGGAGACGGGGCTGTTTTGTCAGATCTTTGAATATAGAAGGTTTTTTTTGGCAAAATGTTTAGTGTACTGTGCGCTCGACATTTTTTTCAGACGGAGGGAGTACACAACAAGGCTCTAAATCTAGGCCCACATATAACCGATAGATCGACTGACATATCAGCATTGGGGGTCTATCAGTACGGATATTACAGATCATTTCAAAATATAATTTTTCATACACATAAGCCGATATAGACCGATATATCGGCCAGGTACGGAGCTGCCTTTATGGCTACGGTGCCAGCTGACACCGATGGTTTCTGGATATCCTTCACTAATTTTGTGCTAAACACTACTAGCTTCGTCAGTGATGATATCAACTAATATGAGAAGTGTTTGACTCGATACGTCCACCGATGTAGATCAATACACTTTTTTTCAAATGCAGTACAATGCAGATGCTCATATAAACGTACATACACCCACCATTATGAACATACACATGCACATGTTATCTCTATGAGCACCTTCAGGTACTGAGTCGGCGTAATATCTTGAGATTCACAAAGTCACCACATGCATCTTTATAGTCGATGGGAACGTCTCCTTCCACTGAATGAACATGGCCGAAATGTCTGAAATAAATATAGAAAAATATGAGCACTAATGCCATGTCTAGGACGTCATAAGATTTTCGTACTAAAAAGGCATTTTTGAACAAGAAAATTTTAAAAAAATTCAGAGATGTTTGACCGCTGAAGAAAAAGTGACACGAACCCGATGTCTGGTATTTTGAACTTTGGTGCACGTTTCATACACAACTGCACTCGGATTCCACGGGATTCGTCTGGTACCATCTCCATATATCTATCTATTTCTTCGGAATCTCCACTCACTCACTCCTCGAAAGGCAGATGGATCTATGAAGCTCCCATGTATCGATCCGTTTCCCGATATGGGAAGGGCTCATACATCGGATGGGTGCAGTTTGCAGCAACTGCAGATATGACATTAACAATGTCACTATTAGATTGGCCTCTGAAGGTCTTGCTTGAACACGCCCCCCAGAATGATTTCTTGTGATTACCATGACTCCAATTGGAGCCTTGGAGATGTACATAATTTAAAAATGGCAATAATCTTGAGCTGATGGCACGGTGTTTGGTCGGGGAAGAAAGGTACAAAACTGCTGCATATACACGTATGCTCACGTACTTGTAGAATTTTTTATGTAACGTGTCAATGGTATGTTCCAGAAACTAGCCATGCAACAAGTGGCGAGAGAGGATTTGTAGCACGCAGCGGCACACACTTTGTGAGTCGCACAATTGCCTCGCAATTCAAAAAGTGGGCTGTCCCAGTGATGGAGCCAAGTTTACCGAATGGGTGTACAAAGTTCAAGATTTTATGAGTTTCCTAGCTATTTACCAATGTATACATGTTTTATCCTTTTATTCTATGCCTTCATACCGTAATTAATGGGTGTACATATGTACACCCATGTCCCCCTTGTAGCTCCATCCATGGCTGTTACCCGCATCGCTTAAGCCCTTGGTTACAACTGGATGACAATCCCACTTCTCACCCCAGTTGCAAACGCAGCACGTGCCACACAGTTGAAGTCACGTACAATGCTTACTGTTGCAAGTCTAGTGGTGGGCACGCAAATTGGCTGAGTACCCTCTAATGGCTCAGTTGCAGTCATTTTGAGGGTCATGAAGTTGCAGCCATGTCGCAATCATTGTAGTTGCATGTCTAGTGATGGGCATGCAACTGGGAAACAACCCCCTTATCAACCTAATTATAGTCGGATTGAGGGGCATGCAGCTGCAAATCTAGTGATGGAGATGCAACTGACTGATAAACCCTCTCCTACTTTAGTTGCAAATGCGTTGGGGCCCATGCAGTCGTAGTCGGGTTGCACCACTTGCAGTGGTGGACATGCAACTGATGGAACACCCCTCTTGCCCCAGCTGCAACCACGTTGGGCCCATGTAGTTGCAGTCTGGTTGCAACATTTGCAGTTGCAAGTCTAGTGATGAACATGCAACTAACCTAGAATCCTCCCTCCAGCCCCAGTTGCAGCCATGTTGGGGCCCAGACAGTTTTAGTCAGATTGCAACACTTTCAATTTGCACAATTCCAATGTGTTTTGCAACGTTTGTTTGTGCGGTGTCAGAAAAAACTGATGAAACTAAAAGAAAAAATACGACAAAACGAAACAGGGTATAATGAAAAACTTCACGGAAGTAATGCGTCTCTCTCGCTTTCATTTGTGTCTAACACACTCGCATTCACCAGGAAAAAGGAAAAAGAAAAAGAAAAACACAACCCACACATAAAAGGAAATTGAAAACCGTAGCCCACACATGGTCGGGCCTACGGGAGGTATCACAACCCCGAACACACACATGCACGTGCTGAAAAAAGAGACAACGGGCCAGGCACACACAGAAACAATACGAAAATGAGCCTAAAAGGCACGAACATTGGCGCCCAAATCATGCGGTGGAGAGGTTGGGTGTGCAAAAATTAAATCTCATATAGATGTGCATTACCAAACATATTTTATTACTAATTTATTGAGCTTATGAATGTTTGGAATACAGATAAAGATGGTTATGTGCATTACGATGATGATGTAGAGGCATAGGTATCCCTTTCCCCAAAAGATGATGTTACGTGTATATATGAAGTAGACCGTTCTATATAACTATATATAACTAGTACACCCCGAGTTGCAATAGAGTCATATCGTAGTGGCTGCATCTATTTCTTTGATAATACTCGGTCATCTTCAAAGGCAGAGCTCATCGATCCGCTCCCCAATACAGAAAGGCGTATACGAACATGGTTAATAGTATAGCTAACAGCTAACTATATAAAATTGCCACATCATTTGTAGTCAATCTAATAGCTCACTCATACAAAACTTAAACATACTAGTATGCTATATTATTAATATATGGCCCAGATCTTTCTCTCACAAAGAGTGTTGGAAGTTTGTGCTACAGTCAGCTGTAAGTTTATAGTCCTCTCCTCTTCTTTCTCTTTCAATTAGACACAAATCTAATGTAGTATCTCTTGTAGTCCGCCTACGTTACTATATTGTACTTGCTCTACATGGACTAGGCGGCGATTTACAGCAACTGCTAGCTGATGCGACTTGATATCGAGTAGTAGTACCAACTAGGCATGCACTTTGTTAAAATCTGCAAGTGATAACAGACGAACCCTGGTACACGTGAGCTCATGGCACACGCCTTGTGCATTTTGTTTTGCAAGGGTACACACCCTGTGTATTAACAATGTATGTCGCATCGACCGATTAGCTTGGCCTTTGCGGGTCTTGCTCGGACATGCCCCAAAACGATCGCTTTGTGATTATCATGATTTATGACACCATTTGGAGTCATGGAGATGTACACATTAGTCGGTGGTTCCTTTGACGGAAAAGGTTTAACATATGCCTGTGTCTGATGCTTTGAAGGGTACCACTCATATGTGTCCTTTCTCACGAATACGCAAAGTTTGTGTATTTTTTATCGATAAAAAGGAGTTTGAAACTTACAAGGGTTCGGTACATCCTGCCACATTGTTACATCGTACGCGACAGGGCCGGGGCTGGGGGGAAGTAAATCATTGCCTGCATTGCATGCAGCACTCATGCATGGCTCCTCCTAGTTCTTGGGATGCTCCGCTCGCTCGCTCACTCCTCGAAAGGCAGATCGAGCTCCCATCGAACCCATGTTTCCCGATACGAGAGCGCGCGTACATTGGCAACAAGGTGCAATTTGCAGCGGCGTGACCTCATCCTCATGGCACACGCCCTGTGCATTAACAATGCCACGTCGCCGATGCCGATCGATCAGCATGGCCTCAGGGTCTTGCGTATATCGATGCTCACGTACGTACTTGTAGAAATACAGTAACGTGTGTTCCAAAAAAATTGACATGGACAAAGTTACTGGCTAGTAGAGAACTTTAGCTAAGCTATATATTTTCCCCTAGCTAGCATTCTACCTCGTATCCACATGCATAAACCTGCACGCACTATACTGCTTTGAAACTAATAAATCATTATCTTCTTCTTGATTACTAGTAGAAGTACACGCCCTGCTTTCATAAGCTATTTTTGCGGAGGACCCCTCGAATGTTATTTGGTCACGAAATTTTGCTAAAAGCTAAAACTTTTGATCTACTTTGATGTCCAAAAATTTCAGATTTTATTTTTTATTTTTCTGAATTTACTGTTCATGTGAGTGTAGGTGTGCACCCGGGAGTAGAAATCCAGTCTCTTTTTTTGCTCAACTTTTTACAAGCTGCTGTGATATTGTCCTTTTTGTTTTTGCGGAAAAAATTCTGATTATTCATCTTTAATTATGATAGTACAACGAACACTAGAAATCAGAGACGAAGCTAGAAAAAATGTTTGATGGGGTCATGTATATGGCAGTGGGTTCATCCTTCTATAAATGTTAGTGACTAGGGGCACACAGAGGATGGCCCTCACGTCCAGCTCGATGAGATTAGTTTAAGCATTCTCTTGCATTCACACATATGTATATGCAGTAGCTGAGATCAATGCCACACTTGTACATGTTGCGATCATGTGCACACCACTCGACGAAGGTGGCGAGGGTATTGAAATAAATGATGGGGGTCTTCTCCCGTTGCAACGCACGGGCATGTTTGCTAGTTCAAACCTATGGGTAGCCTGCGGCCATGTGTGCCATTTTCATATTCTCGCTCTGGCCCACCATTTTAACTGATGTCACGTCCGCCAATGTTGAATTAGTTTTAGTTTTGTATTGTTGATAAACCCTTGTATATCTACCCTGGAATTGGAGCCAACTATTGCTTTTGATTTATCAATCCATCCCTAGTTTGTTTGAAAATCCTTTTGCTGGCAACATGGTGAAAATAATTTTGCATAAACACATGTGTCTTGAGATAGGGTGATGGTGAACTAGGCACGCTCGTACCAATGTTTTGAATTGGTGTGATCACATATTAGCAACAAAAAACCAATTAGTACTTGGTTTGCAATTATATAGTATATAACTAAATGAGCGAGTGATCTCGACTAGCTTCAACCAATGTTAATTTTGCATTCTCTGGTCTAGCCACACCACATCTACTGTTTTGAGCCTTTGGATGGGGATTCCTTGGTGAGGATCACGAACCCTATATACGTACCAAAACTATGCCACTACTGTTCATATTGGAACAATTATTTTGTAAGTGCGTGATACTTACCTTTTCAAATTACTTCACATGACAACTATATTAGTAACATGTGTATGTAAGGATAACTGAACATATTTTTGTAGATTACAGCAACACACACTTACACCACCACATCCACGTATACATACATGCACGCCCTAACTAAAACACATGCTAGATGTTGGATCAAAATGACTCAAATAAATCTAAGATTCGTCCTACGCCTCACATAGCATGGGAAACATGATTTACCATGAAAATATGCATGTATGTGAAAGTTCAAAAAACCAATGCTCAATCCAACAATTAGACTTGGGTGGGCAAGTTGCAGTCGAGAAGGAGAAACACAATTGAGAAGGTGGATTAAGTTGAGACAATGCAATCGAGGAGGAGAAAGCACACCAGAAAGGATGTGGTTAAGAATAAGAAAAACAGTTGAGAAACACACCATAGTTGAGATGATGCATTTGAGAAGGAGAAATATAGAATGACACAATTGAAAAGGAGAAACACCACTGTGAAGGCTAATACAATTGAGAAGGATAAACATAGTCGAGAAGGAGCACACAATTGAGATGGTACTGTTGAGAAGGAGACAACTGCTACCTCTTGAGCTTGTGTTGTTTTTTCCCTTGAAGAGGAAAGGGTGATGCAGCAAAGTAGAGTAAGTATTTCCCTCAGTTTTGAGAACCAAGGTATAAATCCAGTAGGAGACAACGCACAAGCCATCGAATACCTGCACAAAGAAACACCAACTCGCACCCAACGCGATAAAGGGGTTGTCAATCCCTTCACGGTTATTTGCAAAGTGAGATCTGATATAGATGGATAAACAACAAAGTAATATTTTTGGTATTTTTGGTTTATGGAACGGAAAGTAAAAGATTGCGAAAAAGTAAATAGGAAACTAAAATTGTAGATCGAAAACTTATATGATGAAAAGTAGACCCGGGGGCCATAGGTTTCACTAAAGGCTTCTCTCAAGAAAGAAAATATTACAATGGGTGAACAAATTACTGCTGAGCAATTGATAGAAAAGTGCATAATTATGACGATATCTAAGGCAAAGATCATGAATATAGGCATCACGTCCGTATCAAGTAGACCGACTCCTGCCTGCATCTACTGCTATTACTCCACACATCGACCGACTCCTGCATGCATCTAGAGTATTAAGTTCATAAGAACAGAGTAACACATTAAGTAAGATGACATGATATAGCGGGATAAACTCAAGCAATATGATGAAAACCCCATCTTGTTATTCTCGATGACAACAATACAATACGTGTCGGTTCCCCTTCTGTCACTAGGATTGAGCACCACAAGATTGAACCCAAAGCTAAGCACTTCTCCCATGGCAAGAAACAACCAATCTAGTTGGCCAAACCAAATCGATAGTTCGAAGAGACTTGCAAAGATATCAAATCATGCATATAAGAATTCAGAGGAGATTCAAATAATATTCATAGATAAGTTGATCATAAATCCACAATTCATCGGATCTCGACAAACACACCGCAAAAATGTATTACATCGAATAGATCTCCAAAAACATCGAGAAGAACATGGTATTGAAAATCAAAGAGAGAGAATAAGCCATCTAGCTACTAGCTATGGACCCGTAGGTCTGTGGTAGACTACTCATGCTTCATCAGAGAGGCAATGGTGTTGATGTAGCAGCCCTCCGTGATCGAATCCCCCTACGGCGGGATGCCGGAAAAGGCCCTAGATGGGATGTCACGGGTACAGAAGGTTGTGGCGGTGGAAAAGTGGTTTAGTGTCTCCCCTAGAAGGTTTCGAGATATTTGAGAATATATAGGCGGAAGAAATAGGTCGGTGGAGTCACAAGGGGCCCACAAGGGTGAGGGGCGTGCCCCACCCCCTGGGCACGCCTCCTGACCTTGTGGCCGCCTCGTGGCTTTCCTGACGTGCACTCCAAGCCCTCTGGATGTCTTCTGGTCCAAGAAAAATCATCACAAAAATCTCATTCCGTTTGGACTCCATTTGGTATTCCTTTTCTACAAAACTCTAAAACAAGGAAAAAACAGGAAACTGGCACTGGGCTCTAGGTTAATAGGTTAGTTCCAAAAATAATATAAAATAGCATATTAGTGCATATAAAACATTCAAAACAGATAATATAATAGCATGGAACAATAAAAAATTATAGATACGTTGGAGACGTATCAACAACACAGTTGAAAGGACACTGTAAAGAAGAAACACAATCGAGAAGGATGACATTGTTTGAGGGGATGTAGTGGAGAAGGAGAAATGCACTTGAAATGACACATCTCAAAAGGAGAACCACGGTTTAGGAGGATGAAATTGAGAAGGTGAAACACTGAAAGGATACTGTTCAGAAGGAAAACCATTGTTAAGAGGACACAATTGAGAATATGTAGTTCCAAAGGATGATGCGATTGAGAAGGAGAAACACAGTTGAAAAACCACAGTTGAGAATGAGAAACACGATTGAGAAGCAAAAACTTTGTTAACAGGAGTAGAGAAGGAAGATGCTATTGAGATAGTCGCTATCAATTGCACGGCTTACTAGATTCTTTTGGGGGTGAACACACTACTTGGCAAAAAGCTTTGGTTTTGTAATGCACTAGCAAAAAGACACATGTGTGTTGTAACGGGATAATAAAATCATGGTCTTCAAACCAAATTCTAAATATTCACATTACATGTATATACACGTATTTGAATATTTGTGCACCAATTGGCGCGCATGCGGACGTAAGACACGTGCATTCTAACATGCTCACAATGGATCCATGTTGGACTTGATCCATGATGCGTGTATTTTTTTAGTACATCTTTGATGTGTGTTTGAGAAGAAAAAAAAGATCAGTCTCATTCTCATGATGGATGAAAACTGGAGGGCCCTATGATGCACAAATAATTTGGAGGAACTCTCACTTTTTTTTTCACTTTTACGGTGTCGAGGTTGGTAATTGACTTTAACTTTAGAGGCAGTTACATTGACAAATAAACAGTTTATAGAAACAATTAACGAAGAGTTTTTTCACTTATGGGTGGCATGGTGGATATTTTATTTCAACTTTAGCGGCAATTTCAATGACTGCGAAATAATTAACGAAGAGTTTTTTCAGTTACAGGTGTCATGGTGGGTAATTTACTTCAACTTTAGGGGAAGTTTCAATAACTGGAGAAAAAATCAGAGAAACTTTTTCTAAGTTTTCTTATTGCCGAGTCATAGTAATTGCACCTATTAAAGAAACTAAAATAATTATGGAAATGACTTCAAACTTAACGAAGACTTTTCTTTTCACTTACGCGTGGCATGGTGGGTAATTTATTTCAGCTTTATGAGCAGCTTATTGTAGGTGAAAGGATCAAAAAAATCAAAGAAAGGAACCATCCTTTAATATTATTAGGTAGGTATCTCTATTACTTAAAAAAACCGTAAGGTTTCCATTTCACCTTTTTTCCCACCCCCATGCGTCCAACATTTCATGTATATGATAATCAATCACCTTACCAATTCTACTTCAAATTTTTTTTTGAACATCAGTACACAGACACAAGCGCTCATATACACGCGCATACACTCACCCTATGCACGCGCACACACACCCTACCTCCATGAACATCTCCGAAAGACTGCTGGGGATATGACAGTCCTTCTAACCATCCAACCATAGGTTGGTTTGCAATTCCACTTTAATTTACTTACCAAACTTTTAATCAAAATATAAGGTAATTCACGGTTAGAATTTGATGAACATTTATTTACACAATCGTATTATTATTGACAAATAAATCACAAACTAAAGTACTAGAATATTTATATTCCATTACAATGCACGAGCATTGTTCTAGTACAATATAGATATAGATATAGATATAGATCATCCATAAGTCCATAGCTAGGGTCACCATAAGTTTGTCTAATTTTTTGATCTAGATTGGTCATGCTAGATTTCCATCAAGCTTTCATCAGCGAGTCACGGCTCACTCCACTAAACCAAACCTGTTTAACTTTTGCTGGTCCTCGATACACCATTTGGTCGTTTCCTTCGATGAGAGTGAGTACACACATGCCTGATGATCTGAAGGTGGTTTCTTTGATGGATGGAAACGGATACACACATGTCCCAAGGCCAGTTTTTTTAAGCGATTCTCCTATAATCGCCCCCTTCCCAGCTTTTTTCAAAATCGTCACCTTATATTTTTTTTCAATCCTATCTAGTTAAGGTATAATTAGCTAGGATTGTAAAAAAAAATATGAATGACAATTCTAGAAGAAGCTAAGGAGGAGGGCGATTTTGGAAGAATCGCCCAAAAGAAGTGGCGCTCGCGATACATTCGAACAAGGCACTGCCTCAGATGGATAGCAAGTACACGCTTGATATATAACTAGATAGTGCACTTCGATTGCATGAGATTCGTCTGGTACTGCCCCCGTTCAAAAAAATAAAAATCTCCACTTGCTCGTCCTCAAAAGGCAGAGCTCGTTGATCTGTTCCCCTACATCGGAAGGCGCATACATCGGCGAGGTGCAATTTATGGCAACTGCTGATGTTATATGATAGTATATCCACTTGCTCAAATTGGGAAGCGCGAAACATGAAAACCCTGGCCTTACGTACGCGATCAGGAGAGATTGTCCAATGGAGCGTCGTCCACATGACCTCATGCAGCATGACTCGATTGGTTTGGCCTTGGAAGGTCTCGCTCGGACACACCCCAAAACGATCTTCTGATTATCATGATTCATCACTTCATTTGGAGCCTTGGAGCTGTGAATATTTTATATGTATCCTACTCCCCCTGTTCCATTTTACTTGTGGCTGGCTTAGACAATTTGTCTAACATGGATCGAAGGGAGTAGTACTTAGGACATCTCCAACGGCCACTCGTAAAATTTCTTCTGCATCCGTCCATGAACAGGGGGATCAATCCGCAGACAAAGATGCGGGAGACCGTCATCCAACACTATCTGCATACATTTCAAACACTTTTTTTTCAACAAACTGAATGAATTTCATGCAAACACAACGGATTTCATACAAACCGGACAAAAACATTTAAATTTTGGACATATTTTAACTAATGTAAAACTATGTGCATGTACGATCGCACGGAGCTCCACTCCCACGACACGGATACACTACACTAGTCTACGGCCGGCCGTGACGGTTCCCTTTGTCTTCCTCATGTCCGGCAGTCCGCTCATAAGGCTGCCAGGGAGGTATAATCTTCCCCTGTGTCTTCATTATGTCCGGCTGCGCCGCTCACCGGAGTGGCAAAGAGGGCACTTTAGCCAGAGGGGAAGGGGGGTTCCTCGCTTCCGTCGAGCCTAGAGGGGGCCCGATGATGCTCTGAGATAAACAACCGGATAGGTCACCGGCTATACAAGCCAGCGACGCGCCGGCGGTGCCCCCTTCTTGGGACCCAAGCAGCGGCAACCCTCTGTGTTCTACTTTCCCTTGATGTTGGCGGCGAACGCGGACGTGCTGGCCACCGACTTGTCGATCGACGCCAACAGGGTACGGTTCCGCCAACGTTGACTACAGATGGCATGGTGCCTGGCCTCGTCCATGCCAGCAACGATGCCCGCTCCGCTGTGCTCCCCCGCGTGCCTCTGTGGAGCAACTCGTCACTCCTCCACGAGCTGGCTTGGAGCATCGAGTTGCTAAACCACACGTTGGCTTGGTGCGACAACTTGCTAGGCGGGGGACGTGGAGCATCGAGCTGCCTTGCTCGTATCCAGCAGGCTCGGCGGGCCACCCAGCCGGCTTTTATACCTGAGAACTTCTTGTCGGATGCCATCGATAGGGTGGAGAAAATGGTGGAAGGAGGAGATGGGGAGCGACGGAGTGGTGCGATTCTTGCCAGGTGTCTGGCCTCCTTTAAATGGCGGGCGGAGGGGAGGAGCTTGCCCGGTGTTGTGTTTAATACCGGAAAACTCGCGAATGGACATGTCACCGGAGTAGGTTTCTGGGCACACGTGCGAGCTTTGAGTGCGGCGAGGAGGCGTTTTCAGTTGGGCGTGCAGTGGGCGACGCCCTCGACGGGCGCACCGCTTTAATGGCGGAGCCAGTGAGAGCTCGCGTCTGACTTGAGCCGTCTTAAAGCGGCCGCTTTACAACGACATGAATGCAGGCAATTGGCGTCGAGCATGAACGCACACATGCGAGAGAGGAGGGGTTTGAGTGGGTCAGGACGGTCACAGGCTTTGGTGCTGTCTGGAAGCCCACAAATCGCCCCACGTTTGTCTCCGGTTTGCGGGATAAAGTACGTTCGTACCACCCTATGTACCGATACATGCTAGCGTTGGACAGCACACCATGTCTGGACACCGCACTCGAAATGTATGCGGGCGGTTTGGAAATGCCTGTAGTCTTGAACCGATGATGGTTGGTCGGGGAAGAAAGTGGTGCATGTGTGGATGTTCACGCACACTAGTAGAAAAAGGGCCATTTGTCCCGGTTCGTAAGGCCCATTTGTCCCGGTTGGGGAACCGAGACTAAAGGGTCGTTACTAAAGCCCTACACCTTTAGTCTCAGTTCTTACACCAACCGGGACAGATGGGCCTCCACGTGGCCGCTGCGGCGAGCCCAGGCAGGAGGGCCTTTGGTCCCGGTTGATGGCACCAACCGGGACCAAAAGGAATCCACGCGTCAGCAGCTAGCAGGAGCTGAGGTTTTTTTTTTGAAAGGGGGTGGTTTAGGGGGTTAATTTAGGGTGTTAGCTAGCTAATAGAGAGAAGTGTCCTCTCTTATCTCCGTGCTTGGTTTACCAATGCTACTGCTATGCCTACACATGGCTTAGATTGAAGTGAAGGCAACATATATGTGGTGCATGTCGAAAGTAATACTAATTCTAACTTGATCAAGTTTGGATTAGTACTACTTTCGACATGCACCACATGCATGTGGCCTTCACTTCAATCCAATCCATGTTTATTTCACCCACTGATATATAATAACTCTTCATGCTTGCATCATACATCATCATAATAATAAGTCCTACTAATCATCATCATACAACTTCTACTCGTTATTAATAACAAGTCATACAATCATCATCCTCATAGTCATCGAACCAACCCTACTTAATTGTTCTTAGCACATGATCATTAGTATAAGGTAGGACCTAAATACCCTCTTTAAGGTAAAATAGCATAAAACAATATAAGCCCTGACTCTCCATTATGGAGAATGGAGATCATCCTGTCTCCAGTTCTTGCGCTTCACTTCCTTTTGCTTCTTAGAACCTCCTTACGACTGTCCATACATTTTTTCCATTCTGTGATTTTTATGTCTCCACTTCTTTTAGAAATTCGATATGGATAGGTGAGATTCGTAGGATGACCTGGCTGTATGTTAAAAACATCAAGGCGACCATTCTGATACATCAGATGAGGCACACAATCATCCGGAATTTTCTGTTGAAAAATATAGTAATAACTTCGTAGTTAGCAATGTAGTTAAGTTTTAAAAGAATTTATGCAAAAAATGCACGGATATCGTAATCGTAAAAAAAAAATCTTATCATGGCATCTCCATGGATGTTACCGTAGTTCAACACGTGCACTAGTGGCACGTATTGACCATAATGTGGAGGATTTTTATTATAGATATTGTAATTCTCAAGATCAGTACAAAATGCGACCAAATGATTTTTCTCCTAATAAGTTAACTCAGAGCCATCTGTGTAGTGGGTTCTGTCTACCATGTTCCGCACATTGTTTGAACAATGAAAATAAGCTGTCAACTATTTTGAAATGAATAATATAAATTAGTTAATAACTATGTTTGAGAAACTCATATAGCGGTAGAATTGGAAGTGTATCAACAAGGACCCAAATGTCCATATTGTCTTGGTTGATGTCAGGATCACCAAGATCCATGGTGACAAGCATACCCTCATAAAAACCATACATCTTCAAAGTGCTTCCCAAATTTTGTAACCAAAATGGCTTACGCTCTCAAAATTATACAGATTTATTTCAAAATGCACATCATGATGGGTCCTTAGGTGAATTTTCATTGTTTCAAAATTTTCATGGTCTTCAAAACTCATCCTCTCCGAGACATAGCGTATTGCATGGCATGGGATAAGCTACTCAAATTATAAAAGATGAAAATTACACGTTGAAATAGTTGAAGTCATGCTTAATTATGAAAAAAACACTTTTCGTCGTTGCATATCGTTTCAACATCGAAGGTCTCCTGGAGCTTAATGCTGAAGCGCCGATCTTCGTCCAGGTGAGGCCTATCGCACAGAACTCGGTCGTCGTTGCACTAGCTGCACTCCCCTGAGAGACTTTTGTCGTCCGACGACGACATTTCCTACGTTCATAATTCAAAGATTAAACATGTACAATTCAATATATGTCCTATAAAAATTAAATTAGATCATTATTTTTCATTATGGGTTGACTATCGGTCTGCAAAAACAAAAACCATATAAGCTATCAACTAATCAAATGCATACACCTTGCATAGTGCTCTCCAATTTTAGCATTCAAAGTAGGAGTAGTTTTCCAATTTGAGCATTCAATAAGCAAAACCAAATCGTAAAATAAAGTAGTATTCAAATTAGCATGCATTCAATTATAAGCAAAACTACATCATCTCTTGCGTCCGTACATCGTCAAATATTATCACTAATACACCTCGAATAGTATCATACATATAGCATCGCTAATACAGCTAGAACCGTAGCGCCCGACGGGTATCGGCGCGGGCGGTGGACACCCAAAGAGAAGGAACCATCACAAGATCATAGCTCCAGTGAGATCCCTGAAGAACCTGCCAGGTATTGTCGAACCTGCTCTCCAACGCAACCATGTAGCGACGGACGTGCTCGTCCTCCTCGCTGACACGGTGACGTACCACCTCCGCGGTGTCCGGAAGCCTCGGCACCGTCACTGGCCCACGCGACTGCCACCAAACAAGGTTCGGGTCAACGACGGGCTGGCTCCTCACCAACCTACACCCCCGGAAGATAGCACCTCCCAATACCAGCCCAGCGGAGCCCAATCCCGGACATGGCCCCTCTGATCAAGCAGGCCTCCTCCGCCGAGTCGACGACGAGGATGCGGGATAGGCATCGTCGACGTTGATGCGGAAATAATTGCTTCAACTAAAAAATAAACTAGTTCTATTAATTTTCTTGCTAAAAATAAACTACTTATATAGTAAAATAAAGTAGTTTTATTAAATCAACTAGTTCAACTACTAAGCACTTACTATAAATAAAATAAAGTAGTACTTACTAAAGATAAACTACTTCTATATATAGTAAAATAAAATAGTTTTATTAAATCAACTAGTTCAACTACTCAGCACTTATTATAAATAAAATAAAGTAGTGGAAATTCACTTTGGCACATGGGAGCATATGCTCCTGCCATCGAAAAATATATTTCAAAATGTCAAAAAAAATTCCAAACACAGATTTGTTGCGCACATCTCAACATTGTATGTTGGCACGCCAAGTTTCGGGAAAACCCGATATTTTATATGCCTTGTGTAAAAAGACAAAAAAATGTCTCATGAAAAGCCTTTTTAACACTAAATTTTGTCTTTTTTGCATGTGATGCAAAAGTTGTTGGTTTTCCACGAAACGAGTTTGTATGCACGTAGAATATCGAAATGTACGCGAAAATCATTTTGTTAGAATTTTATGACATTTCAAAATATGTTTAAAACACAATTTAAAATCCAGGAGCATATGCTCCCATGTGCCAAAACGTCGCTCTCATAAAGTAGTACTTACTAAAAATAAACTACTTCTATAGTAAAATAAAGTAGTTTTATTAAATCAACTAGTTCAACTACTAAGCACTTACTAAAAATAAACTAGTTTAACTAGTCTATTTTTTCTTCTTCCTCATCTTCTTATTTTTCTTCTTCTTCCTTCTTCCTTCTTCTTTTCTTCTTTTTCCTTATTTTCCTTCCTCGACGACCCAAACCCTAAACAGTACAACTAACGACAACGACTTCGCTTGCATACATATGAACAAATATGATTGATCGTCTATGAACAATAAAAACATCATATGATATATGAACAAAAAAATCACATCTATGAACAAAAAAAATTTATATGATCGTATATATATATGCAGAAAAACACCATATATGACGCTGAACAAAAAATCATCATATATGCATACATATATATCCATACATCAACATATATGCAAAAAAACATCATATATATATGCAGAAAAAAAAAATATGCGGGGGCGGCGGTGGGGGGGGGGGGAGGGGCAGGGCAGGGGCACGGGGGCTCACTGTGGGCGGCGCCGGCGACGCTGAGGTCGGGTCTGGGCTGAGGCAGAGGCGACGCGCGCAGGGTAGGGCAGGGGCCGGTGCGGGGCGGCGACGACGAGGTCGCGGAGGCGGCAGCAATGGCGACGACGATGATGACGAGGAGCGGGCGACGACGGGGCAGGGCGCGGCGCAGGGGCAGCGACAACGACGAGGAGCGGGCGGTGTTGGGGCGCGGGGGAGTTGGCGAAGGCGACATCGACGAGGCGTGGGCGGCGGACGGCGTCGGTGTGGGCTCGGGGGCGGGCACGGGCGACGGCGACGACGTCCGGCAGCCTGGTGGTGTCGAGGAGGGGAACTGCGATGAAACTGAACATTTTCACAAGTCTTTCTTATATACACGAAGCATTGGTATCGGTTCGTGGCACCAACCGGGACCAATGCCCCCCCTTTAGTCCCGGTCGGTGCCATGATACGTCCATTTTGCATCATGCTTTTATATCGATATTTATTGCATTATGGGCTGTTATTACACATTATGTCATAATACTTATGCCTATTCTCTCTTATTTTACAAGGTTTACATAAAGAGGGAGAATGCCGGCAGTTGGGATTCTGGGCTGGAAAAGGAGCAAATATTAGAGACCTATTCTACACAGCTCCAAAAGTCCTGATACTTCACGGAAGACGTTTTCAGAATATATAAAAAATACTCAGCGGAAGAAATTCACCAGGGGGGCCACACCCTGCCCACGAGGGTGGGGGCGCGCCCTACCCCCCTTGGCGCGCCCCCTACCTCGTGGGCCCCCTGGTGGCCCTTCGGTGGCCATCTTCTACTATATGAAGTCTTTCGATGAAAAAAAATAAGAAGCCATCTTCTCGGACGAAACTCCGCCGCCACGAGGTGGAACCTTGGCGGAACCAATCTAGGGCTCTGGCGAAGCTGTTTTGCCGGTGAAACTTCCCTCCCGGAGGGGAAAATCATCGCCATCGTCATCACCAACACTCCTCTCATCGAGAGAGGATAATCTCCATCAACGTCTTCATCAGCACCATCTCCTCTCAAAACCCTAGTTCATCTCTTGTATCCAATTTTTGTCTCCATGTCCGGGATTGGTGCTAGTAGGTTGCTAGTAGTGTTAATTACTCCTTGTAGTTGATGCTAGTTGGTTTAATTGGTGGAAGATCATATGTTCATATCCTATATGCATATTAGTACCCCTCTGATTATGAACATGTTTATGCTTTGTGAGTAGTTATGTTTGTTCCCGAGGACATGTGAGAAGTCTTGCTATTAGTAGTCATGTGAATTTGGTATTCGTTCGATATTTTGATGAGATGCATGTTGTCTCTCCTTTAGTGGTGTTATGTGAACGTCGACTACATGACACTTCACCATTGTTTGCACCTAGAGGAAGGCATTGGGAAGTAATAAGTAGATGATGGGTTGCTAGAGTGACAGAAGCTTAAACCCTAGTTTATGTGTTGCTTCGTAAGGGGCTGATTTGGACCCATATGTTTCATGCTATGGTTAGGTTTACCTTAATACTTTTGTTGTAGTTGTGGATGCTTGCAATAGAGGTTAATCATAAGTGGGATGATTGTCCAAGTAAGGACAGTACCCAAGCACCGGTCCACCCACATACCAAATTATCAAAGTACTGAACGTGAATCATATGAACGTGATGAAAACTAGCTTGACGATATTCCCATGTGTCCTTGGGAGCGCTTTACATCATATAAAAGTTTGTCCATGCTTGTCCTTTGCTACAAAAAGGATTGGGCCACCTTGCTGAACCTTATTTACTTTTGTTACTTGTTGCTCGTTACAAATTATCCCATCACAAAACTATCTGTTACCACTTGTTTGAGTACTTGCAGAGAATACCTTGCTGGAAACCGCTTATCATTTCCTTCTGCTCCTCGTTGGGTTCGACACTCTTACTTATCGAAAGGACTACGATAGATCCCCTATACTTGTGGCTCATCAAGACTCTTTTCTGGCGCCGTTGCTGGGGAGTGAAGCGCCTTTGGTAGGTGGAATTTGGTAAGGAAAAATTTATATAGTGTGCTGAAATTTACTGTCACTTGTTACTATGGAAAGTAATCCTCCGAGGGGATTGTTCGGGGTATCTTCACCCCGACCAGTAGAGCAAAGAGTTGCTCCTCAACCTACTGAAAATGAAAATGTCTACTTTGAAATTCCTTCGGGTATGATAGAAAAATTGCTAGCTAATCCCTTTTTAGGAGATGGAACAAAACATCCTGATGAGCATCTAATATATGTGGATGAAGTTTGTGGATTATTTAAGCTTGCAGGTGTACCCGGAGATGTTGTTAAGAAGAAGGTCTTCCCTTTATCTTTGAAGGGAGATGCACCGACATGGTATAGGCTATGTGATGATATGGGGTCTTGGAATTACAAACGATTGAAATTGGAATTTCATCAGAAGTTTTATCCTATGCATCTTGTTCATCGTGATCGCAATTATATATATATAATTTTTGGCCTCACGAAGGAGAAAGCATCGCTCAAGCTTGGGGGAGGCTTAAATCAATGTTATGTTCATGCCCCAATCATGAGCTCTCAAGAGAAATGATTATTCAAAATTTTTATGCTTGGCTTTGTGATAACAATCGCACCATGCTTGATACTTCTTGTGCTGGCTCTTTTATGATGAAGACTATTGAAATCAAATGGGATTTATTGGAAAGAATTAAATGCAACTCTGAAGATTGGGACCTCGACAAAGGTAAGGAGTCAGGTATGACACCTAGTTTTGATTGTGTTAAATCTTTTATGGATACCGATGTTTTCCGTAAATTTAGCACTAAATATGGACTTAACTCTGAGATAGTAGCTTCTTTCTGTGAATCTTTTGCTACTTATGTTGATCTCCCCAAGGAGAAGTGGTTTAAATATCATCCTCCCATAGAAGTAAAAGTAGCTGCACCTATTAAAGTTGAAGAAAAGATTGTCACTTATAATGATCCTATTGTTCCTACTTCTTATGTTGAGAAACCACCTTTTCCTGTTAGGATAAAGGATCATGCTAAAGCTTCAACTGTGGTTCGTAAAAGCAATATTAAAACTTATACACCTTCTGAGCAAATTAAAGTTGAACCTGATATTGCTATTGTTAAAGATCTCTTGGCTGATAATATTGATGGGCATGTTATTTATTTCTGTGATGAAACTGCTAAAATTGCTAAACCTTGTGCTAAAGATAAACCTAGACCTGTGGTAGGCATGCCTATTATTTCTGTTAAAATAGGAGATCATTGTTATCATGGCTTATGTGATATGGGTGCTAGTGCTAGTGCAATACCTCATTCCTTATACAAAGAAATTATGCATGATATTGCACCTGCTAAGATAGAAGATATTGATGTCACAATTAAACTTGCCAATAGAGATACTATTTCACCAATGGGAATTGTTAGAGATGTTGAAGTCTTGTGTGGGAAAATTAAATATCCTACTGATTTTCTTGTTCTTGGTTCCCCACAAGATAGCTTTTGTCCCATTATATTTGGTAGACCCTTCCTGAACGCTGTTAATGCTACCATAGATTGCAAAAGGGATGTTGTTACTATCGTTTAGATGATATGACTCATGAATTTAATTTCTCTAAATTTAGTAGACAACACCGTGAAGAAGAATTACCTAGTAAGGATGAAATTATTGGTCTTGCTTCTATTGCCGTACCTCCTAGTGATCCTTTAGAACAATATTTGCTAGACCATGAAAATGATATGTTTATGAATGAAAGAAGGGAAATAGACGAAGTATTCTTTAAATAGGAACCTATTCTGAAAAACAATTTGCCTGTTGAAATCCTAGGGGATCCTCCTCCACCCAAGGGTGATCCCGTGTTTGAGCTTAAACCGTTGCCTGATCCTCTTAAATATGCTTATCTTGATGAGAAAAAGATATATCCTATTATTATTAGTGCTAACCTTTCAGAGCATGAGGAAGAGAGATTATTGAAAACTCTGAAGAAGCACCGTGCTGCTATTGGGTATACTCTTGATGTTCTTAAGGGCATTAGTCCCACTCTATGTCAACATAAAATAAATTTGGAAGAAGATGCTAAACCAGTTCGTGATCATCAACGACGGCTGAATCCTAAAATGAAAGAAGTGGTAAGAAAAGAAATACTAAAGCTCCTTGAGGCAGGTATAATTTATCCCGTTGCTGATAGTCAGTGGGTAAGTCCTGTCCATTGTATCCCTAAGAAGGGAGGTATTACTGTCGTTCCTAATGATAAAGATGAATTGATTCCTCAAAGAATTATTACAGGTTATAGGATGGTAATTGATTTCCGCAAATTAAATAAGGCAACTAAAAAGGATCATTACCCCTTACCTTTTATCAATCAAATTCTAGAAAGACTATCCAACCATACACATTTTTGCTTTCTAGATGGTTATTCTGGTTTCTCTCAAATACCCGTGTCAGCCAAAGATCAATCAAAGACTACTTTTACTTGCCCTTTTGGTACTTTTTCTTATAGACGTATGCCTTTTGGTTTATGTAATGCACCTGCTACCTTTCAAAGATGCATGATGGCTATATTCTCTGACTTTTGTGAAAAGATTTGCGAGGTTTTCATGAACGATTTCTCCGTCTATGGATCTTCTTTTGATGATTTCTTGAGCAACCTTGATCGAGTTTTGCAGAGATGTGAAGAAACTAATCTTGTCTTGAATTGGGAAAAGTGCCACTTTATGGTTAATGAAGGTATTGTCTTGGGGCACAAAGTTTCTGAAAGAGGTATTGAGGTTGATAAAGCCAAGGTTGATGCTATTGAGAAGATGCCATGTCCCAAGGACATCAAAGGTATAAGAAGTTTCCTTGGTCTTGCCGGATTTTATAGGAGGTTCATTAAGGACTTCTCGAAAATTTCCCGGCCTTGGACTAATTTATTACAAAAAGATATACCATTTGTTTTTGATGATGATTGTGTAGAAGCATTTGAAATACTTAAGAAAGCATTGATATCTGCACCTATTGTTCAACCACTTGATTGGAATTTACCCTTTGAAATTATGTGTGATGCTAGTGATTATGCTGTAGGTGCTGTTCTAGGGCAAAGAGTTGATAAGAAATTAAATGTTATTCAATATGCTAGTAAAACCCTAGACAATGCTCAAAGAAATTATGCTACTACTGAAAAAGAATTCTTAGCAGTTGTATTTGCTTGTGATAAGTTCAGACCTTTGCTACCTCTTGAGCACTGCGTTGGTTTCCCCGAAGAGGAAGGGATGATGCAACAAAGTGGCGTAAGTATTTCCCTCAGTTTTTGAGAACCAAGGTATCAATCCAGTAGGAGGCTACGCGCGAGTCCCTCATACCTGCACAAAACAAATAAATCCTCGCAACCAACACAAATAGGGGTTGTCAATCCCTATAAGGCCACTTACGAGAGTGAGATATGATAGATATGATAAGATAATATTTTTGGTATTTTTGTGATAAAGATGCAAAGTAAAATAAAGGCAAAGTAAATAAAAAAGGAAATAACTAAGTAGTAGGAGATCAATATGATAAAGATAGACCCGGGGGCCATAGGTTTCACTAGTGGCTTCTCTCGAGAGCATAAGTATTCTACGGTGGGTGAACAAATTACTATTGAGCAATTGACAGAATTGAGCATAGTTATGAGAATATCTAGGTATGATCATGTATATAGGCATCACGTCCGAGACAAGTAGACCGACTCCTGCCTGCATCTACTACTATTACTCCACTCATCGACCGCTATCTAGCATGCATCTAGAGTATTAAGTTAAAAACAGAGTAACGCCTTAAGCAAGATGACATGATGTAGAGGGATAGACTCATGCAATATGAAGAAAACCCCATCTTGTTATCCTCGATGGCAATAATACAATACGTGCCTTGCTGCCCCTACTGTCACTGGGAAAGGACACCGCAAGATTGAACCCAAAGCTAAGCACTTCTCCCATTGCAAGAAAGATCAATCTAGTAGGCCAAACCAAACTGATAATTCGAAGAGACTTGCAAGGATAACCAATCATACATAAAAGAATTCAGAGAAGATTCAAATATTATTCATGGATAGACTTGATCATAAACCCACAATTCATCGGTCTCACCAAACACACCGCAAAAAGAAGATTACATTGAATAGTTCTCCACAAGAGAGGGGGAGAACATTGTATTGAGATCCAAAAAGAGAGAAGAAGCCATCTAGCTACTAACTATGGACCCGTAGGTCTAAGGTAAACTACTCACACTTCATCGGAAGGGCTATGGTGTTGATGTCGAAGCCCTCCGTGATCGATGCCCCCTCCGGCGGAGCTCCGGAACAGGCCCCAAGATGGGATCTCGTGGATACAGAAAGTTACGGCGGTGGAATTAGGGTTTTGGCTCCATATCTGATCGTTTTGGAGTACGTAGGTATATATAGGAGGAAGGAGTACGTCGGTGGAGCAACAGGGGGCCCACCAGGGTGGAGGGCGCGCCTTAGGGGGGGGGTAGGCGTGCCCCCTACCTCGTGGCCTCCTCTTTTCTTTCTTGGCGTAGGGTCCAAGTCTCCCGGGTCTTGTTCGTTGAGAAAATCACGTTCCCGAAGGTTTCATTCCGTTTGGACTCCGTTTGATATTCCTTTTCTTCGAAACCCTAAAATAGGCAAAAAACAACAATTCTGGGCTGGGCCTCCGGTTAATAGGTTAGTCCCAAAAAATAATATAAAAGTGGATAATAAAGCCCAATAATGTCCAAAACAGTAGATAATATAGCATGGAGCAATCAAAAATTATAGATACGTTGGAGACGTATCAAGCATCCCCAAGCTTAATTCCTGCTCGTCCTCGAGTAGGTAAATGATAAAAACATAATTTTTGATGCGGAGTGCTACTTGGCATAATTTTAATGTAATTCTTCTTAACTGTGGTATGAATATTCAGATCTGAAAGTTTCAAGACAAAAGTTCATATTGACATAAAAACAATAATACTTCAAGCATACTAACCAAGCAATTATGTCTTCTCAAAATAACATGGCCAAAGAAAGTTCATCCCTACAAAATCATATCGTTTAGTCATGTTTCATTTTCATCACACAAGAATGCTCTCATCATGCACAACCCCGATACAAGCCAAGCAATTGTTTCATACTTTAGAAATCTCAAACCTATAAACTTTCACGCAATATGTGAGCGCGAGCCATGGACATAGCACTATGGGTGGAATAGAATATAATGAGGGGGGTTATGTGGAGAAGACAAAAAAGGAGAAAGTCTCACATCAATGAGGCTAATCAATGAGCGATGGAGATGCCCACCGATTGATGTTAATGCAAGGAGTAGGGATTGCCATGCAACAGATGCACTAGAGCTATAAATGTACGAAAGCTCAACAAAAGAAACTAGTGGGTGTGCATCCAACTTCTTTGCTCATGAAGACCTAGGGCACTTGAGGAGGCCCATTGTTGGAATATACAAGCCAAGTTCTATAATGAAAAATTCCCACTAGTAGATGAAAGTAACAAAACAAGAGACTCTCTATCATGAAGATTACGGTGCTACTTTAAAGCACAAGTGTGGCAAAGGATAGTAACATTGTCCCTTATCTCTTTTTCTCTCATTTTTATGGCCTTTCTCTTTTTTTGGGCCTTCTCTTTTTTTATGGCCTTTCACTTTTTTTATTCCTCACTTGGGACAATGCTCTAGAAAATGATGATCAATACACTTCTATTTATTTACAACTCAATGATTACAACTCGATACTAGAACAAAGATGACTCTATATGAATGCCTTCGGCGGTGTACCGGGATATGCAATGGACCAAGTGTGACATGTATGAAAGAATTATGAACGGTGGCTTTGCCACAAATACTATGTCAACTACATGATCATGCTAAGCAATATGACAATAATGAATGTGTCATGATGAACTGAATGATGGAAAGTTGCATGGCAATATATCTCGGAATGGCTATGGAAATGCCATAATAGGTAGGTATGGTGGCTGTTTTGAGGAAGATATAAGGAGGTTTATGTGTGAAAGAGCGTATCATATCACGGGGTTTGGATGCACCGGCGAAGTTTGCGCCAATTCTCAATGTGAGAAAGGGCAATGCATGGTACCGAAGAGGCTGGCAAGGATGGAAGGGTGAGAGTGCGTATAATCCATGGACTCAACATTAGTCATAAAGAACTCACATACTTATTGCAAAAATCTACAAGTCATCAAAAACCTCAGTACTACGCGCATGCTCCTAGGGGGATAGATTGGTAGGAAAATACCATCGCTCGTCCCCGACCGCCACTCATGAGGAAGACAATCAAATAATATCTCATGTTTCAAATTTGTTGCATAACGTTTACCATACGTGCATTCTACGGGACTTGCAAACTTCAACATAAGTATTTCTCAATTTCACAACTACTCAACTAGCAAGACTTTGATATTATTACCTCCATATCTCAAAACAATCATCAAGCATCAAACTTCTCTTAGTATTCAAAACACTTTTAAGAAAATTTTACTAACTTTGAATACCTAGCATATTAGGATTTTAAGTAAATTACCATGCTATTAAGACTCTCAAAATAATCTAAGTGAAGCATGAGAGATCAATAGTTTCTATAAAACAAATCCACCACCGTGCTCTAAAAGATATAAGTGAAGTACTAGAGCAAAACTATATAACTCAAAAGATATAAACGAAGCACATAGAGTATTCTAAAAAATTCCAAATCATGTATGGCTCTCTCAAAAGGTGTGTACAGAAAGGATGATTGTGGTAAACTAAAAAGCAAAGACTCAAATAATACAAGACGCTCCAAGCAAAACACATATCATGTGGCGAATAAAAATATAGCTCCAAGTAAAGTTACCGATAGAAGTAGACAAAAGAGGGGATGCCTTCCGGGGCATCCCCAAGCTTTGGCTTTTAGGTGTCCTTAGATTATCTTGGGGGTTCCATGGGCATCCCCAATATTAGGCTCTTGCCACTCCTTGTTCCATAATCCATCAAATCTTTACCCAAAACTTGAAAACTTCACAACACAAAACATAAAGTAGAAAATCTCGTGAGCTCCGTTAGCGAAAGAAAATAAAAGACCACTTCAAGGTACTGTAATGAACTCATTATTTATTTATATTGGTGTTATACCTACTGTATTACAACTTCTCTATGGTTTATAAACTATTTTACTAGCGATAGATTCATCAAAATAAGCAAACCATACACGAAAAACAGAATCTGTCAAAAACAGAACAGTCTATAGTAATCTGTAGCTAGCGCAAGATCTGGAACCCGAAAAATTCTAAAATAAATTTCTGGACGTGAGGAATTTATCTATTAATCATCTGCAAAAATAATTAACTAAATAGCACTTTCCTAATAAAAATGACAGCAGTTCTCGTGAGCGCTAAAGTTTCTGTTTTTTTACAGCAAGTTCAACAAGACTTTCCCCAAGTCTTCCCAACGGTTCTACTTGGCACAAACACTAATTAAACACAAAAAAACACAACCAAAACAGAGGCTACATAAATTATTTATTACTAAACAGGAGCAAAAATCAAGGAATAAAAATAAAATTGGGTCGCCTCCCAACAAGCGCTATCGTTTAACGCCCCTAGCTAGGCATAACAAGCAAGAATAGATCTAGGTATTGCCATCTTTGGTAGGTAACTCTTCAATTAGGCATCTACCATCTTTAGGAATTTCTTTATTTTTATTAATTATCAAACTTTTAGGCACAAGATCTAAAAATTCATTTGTAACAAATGGTTCCTTAATGATAGCAAAAAGATTGGGATGAATACTTATAGATTTGAGATCCGCATCCTTACTAGAGGATTCACCCTTATTTTTAGGAATGCACATAAGCTTGGCAACTTTAGTGGGAGGACTTGGAGTATTCTTTACGGAAGAAAAAGCGGTTCCCAAGTTGGTGATAATACCCTCAAGTATATCGATCCTAGTGGAATCATGATTTATTTTCTCATTAACTATGGGTTCCTTTTCTTTAATATCTTTCAAAGTAACTCCTACTTTAGATCCATATTGAGAGATTCGGCCATGGATATTTTTATCCAAATTTTCAATTAACTCTATGGTAGCAACCTTATTTTCAATAATTTCAAGCCTTTGCATTACATGCTCCAAAGTTAATATAGTTCCATTAACCAAGAGAGGAGGTGAGCCAAATAAATCTAACATAGCATTATAAGAATCAAAAGTATGGCTACCGAAAAAATTCCCTCCGGTAATAGTATCAAGAACATAACAGTGCCAAGGAGTAATGCCTACATAAAAATTGCGAAGAAGAACGGAAGTAGATTGCTTCCTAGTAGATCTATTTTGAGCATTGCAAATTCTATACCAAGCATATTTTAGATTTTCTCCCTCCCTTTGCTTAAAATTTAGAATTTCATTCTCGGGAGACAATGAAGAAGATAAGGGACTAGCCATAATGGCAAGCAAACGAACTAACACACAAGCAAACAAAAAGCAAGCGGGCAAAAAGAGGCAAATAGAGAAAGAGAGGGAGGATAGAGAGAGAGGGCGAATAAAACGGCAAGGGTGAAGTGGGGGAGAGGAAAATGAGAGGCAAATGTCAAATAATGTAATGCGGGAGATAAGGGTATGTGATGGGTACTTGGTATGTTGACTTTTGCGTAGACCTCCCCGGCAACGGCTCCAGAAATCCTTCTTGCTACCTCTTGAGCACTGTGACGGTTTTCCCCGAAGAGGAAGGGATGATGCAGCAAAGTAGCGTAAGTATTTCCCTTAGTTTTTGAGAACCAAGGTATCAATCCAGTAGGAGGCTATGCGCGAGTCCCTCGTACCTGCACAAAACAAATAAATCCACGCAACCAACGCAAATAAGGGTTGTCAATCCCTATAAGGCCACTTATGAGAGTGAGATCTGATAGATATGATAATATAATATTTTTGGTATTTTTGTGATAAAGATGCAAAGTAAAATAAAGGCAAAGTAAATAGCAAAGGAAATAACTAAGTAGTAGGAGATCAATATGATAAAGATAAACCGGAGGCCATATGTTTCACTAGTGGCTTCTCTCGAGAGCATAAGTATTCTACGGTGGGTGAACAAATTACTGTTGAGCAATTGACAGAATTGAGCGTAGTTATGAGAATATCTAGGTATGATCATGTATATAGGCATCACGTCCGAGACAAGTAGACCGACTCCTGCCTGCATCTACTACTATTACTCCACTCATCGACCGCTATCCAGCATGCATCTAGAGTATTAAGTTAAAAACAGAGTAACGCCTTAAGCAAGATGACATGATGTAGAGGGATAGACTCATGCAATATGAAGAAAACCCCATCTTGTTATCCTCGATGGCAACAATACAATACGTGCCTTGCCGCCCCTACTGTCACTGGGAAAGGACACCGCAAGATTGAACCCAAAGCTAAGCACTTCTCCCATTGCAAGAAAGATCAATCTAGTAGGCCAAACCGAACTAATAATTCGAAGAGACTTGCAAAGATAACCAATCATACATAAAAGAATTCAGAGAAGATTCAAATATTATTCATAGATAGACTTGATCATAAACCCACAATTCATCGGTCTCAACAAACACACCACAAAAATAAGATTACATCGAATAGTTCTCCATAAGAGAGGGGGAGAACATTGTATTGAGATCCAAAAAGAGAGAAGAAGCCATCTAGCTACTAACTATGGACCCGTAGGTCTGAGGTAAACTACTCACACTTCATCGGAAGGGCTATGGTGTTGATGTCGAAGCCCTCCGTGATCGATGCCCCCTCCGGCGGAGCTCCGGAACAGGCCCCAAGATGGGATCTCGTGGATACAGAAAGTTACGGCGGTGGAATTAGGGTTTTGGCTCCGTATCTGATCGTTTGGGGGTATGTAGGTATATATAGGAGGAAGGAGTACGCCGGTGGAGCAATAGGGGGCCCATGAGGGTGGAGGGCGCGCCTGGGGGGGGGGGGGTAGGTGCGCCCCCCTACCTCGTGGCCTCCTCTTTTCTTTCTTGACATAGGGTCCAAGTCTCCCGGGTCTTGTTTGTTGAGAAAATGACGTTCCCGAAGGTTTCATTCCGTTTGGACTCCGTTTGATATTCCTTTTCTCCGAAACCCTAAAATTGGCAAAAAAAACAACAATTCTGGGTTGGGCCTTCGGTTAATAGGTTACTCCCAAAAAATAATATAAAAGTGGATAATAAAGCCCAATAATGTCCAAAACAGTAGATAATATAGCATGGAGCAATCAAAAATTATAGATACGTTGGAGACGTATCAACCTTATATTGTTGATTCTAAAGTAACTATTCACACTGATCATGCTGCTATTAAATATCTTATGGAAAAGAAAGATGCTAAACCTAGACTTATTAGATGGGTTCTCTTGCTACAAGAATTTGACTTACATATTGTTGATAGAAAGGGAGCTGAGAACCCCGTTGCAGACAACTTGCTTAGGTTAGAAAATGTGTTTGATGACCCACTACCTATTGATGATAGATTTCCTGATGAGCAATTAAATGTCATAAATGCTTCTCATACTGCTCCATAGTATGCTGATTATGATAATTACATTGTTGCTAAGTTTATACCACCTAGTTTCACATACCAGCAAAAGAAAAAGTTCGTCTATGATTTGAGGCATTACTTTTGGGATGACCCACATCTTTATAAAGAAGGAGTAGATGGTGTTATTAGACGTTGTGTACCTGAGCAAGAACAGGAACAGATCCTACGCAAGTGTCACTCCAAAGCTTATGAAGGGCACCATGCTGGAGATAGAACTGCACACAAGGTATTGCAATCTGGTTTTTATTGGCCTACTCTCTTCAAGGATGCCCGTAAGTTTGTCTTATCTTGTGATGAATGTCAAAGAATTGGTAATATTAGTAGACGTCAAGAAATGCCTATGAATTATTCACTTGTTATTGAACCATTTGATGTTTGGGGCTTTGACTATATGGGACCCTTTCCTTCCTCTAATGGATATACACATATTTTAGTTGCTGTTGATTACGTTACTAAGTGGGTAGAAGCAATTCCAACTAGTAGTGCTGATCATAACACTTCTATTAAAATGCTTAAAAAAGTTATTTTTCCAAGATTTGGAGTCCCTAGATATTTAATGACTGATGGTGGTTCACATTTTATTCATGGTGCTTTTCGTAAAATGCTTGCTAAATATGATGTTAATCATAGAATTGCATCTTCTTATCACCCACAGTCTAGTGGTCAAGTAGAATTGAGTAATAGAGAGCTCAAATTAATTTTACAAAAGACTGTTAATAGATCTAGAAAGAATTGGTCCAAGAAACTTGATGATGCATTATGGGCCTATAGAACTGCATATAAAAACCCTATGGGTATGTCTCCGTATAAAATGGTTTATGGAAAAGCATGTCACTTACCTCTCGAACTAGAACACAAGGCATATTGGGCTATTAAAGAACTCAATTATGATTTCAAACTTGCCGGTGAGAAGAGGTTATTTGATATTAGCTCACTTGATGAATGGAGAACCCAATCCTATGAAAATGCCAAGTTGTTTAAGGAAAAAGTTAAAATATGGCATGATAAAAGGATACAAAAGCATGAGTTTAAAGTAGGTGATTATGTATTGTTATACAACTCTTGTTTAAGGTTTTTTTGCAGGGAAATTTCTCTCTAAATGGGAAGGTCCTTACATTATCGTGGAGGTCTATCGTTCCGGTGAAATAAAAATCAACAACTTCGAAGGCACAAATCCGAAGGTGGTGAACGGTCAAAGAATCAAACATTATATCTCAGGTAATCCCATAAATGTTGAAACCAATGTTATTGAAACCATAACCCCGGAGGAATACATAAGGGACACTTTCCGGAACGTTTCAGACTCCGAAAAGGAATAGGTATGTGGTACGCTAAGTAAACCGACTCCAAAATAGTTTTTAAGGCAATATTTCTCCGTTTTGGCATATTTAGAAAAATAGAAAAATAAGAGGCAGTCCGGGAAGGACACGAGGGCTCCATGAGGGTGGAGGGCGCGCCCCCTACCTCGTGGGCACCTCGTGTGATCTCCGGACTCCGTTTTCATACATGACACATATTTTGGTCGGTAAAAATTCATTATATAATCTCCCGAAGGTTTTGACTCCTGTATCACGCAAAAATCTCCTGTCTTTATTTCGAGCTGTTTTCTGTCAGGGTTGTCAAGGCCAGGCACTATGTCGTCTCCCTCCTCCTCCAACCATGAGGGCAACGATGCTTGGCTAATGAAGATAGAGCTGAAGAGAGAAGAACCCATGGAGATCAACAAGGATGAAGGGATCAAGAAGGCCATGGAGGACCAAGTTTCGGCAACAGAAGACACCCTTCAACTTGATCACAATCTTCTTACCCCAACAGAGATCGAAGCTTTCAAGATGATTGAGTTAGCTCGTATACAAAATAAGTATCTCACACGTGAAAATATTTTGTTGAAGGAGCATATCATCGCACTCAAGGGCATTATCCGCAAGTTAGAAGACCTCCTACGCTCGATGTGCGACTATCCATCATCAACAACTCCACCTTCTTCACCAACAAAGGAGACATAATCACATGGGTATGGGCACTCCCCTTGGCGACTGCCAAGCTTGGGGGAGTGCCCCGGTATCGTATCACCATCACTTTTATCTTTACCATTTTTCTTAGTTCGATCCTTTTGGTAATATCTTGATCTAGTAGAATAAAAAGTTCTTAGTATGATCTAGTTGTGAGTTTTGCTTTATGATCCTTCTATGTAATCGAGTCCGTGAGTTATATAATAAAGATTAGTGTTGAGTCAAGGTCTTGATTATTTTGCCATGATTCTAAGGGAATAAAAGAAAAGAGAAATAAATAAAAAGAAACAAAGAGATCATGTGAGTCTTATGGAGAGTAATGAGCTCACATAGAAAAGGTATGATGAATAAAAGTTGTTGAGGGTTGACAAACATAGTTTTGGTCATCGTTGCAATTAATAGGAAGTAATAAAGAAAGAGAGGTCTTCACATATAGATATACTAGCTTGGACATCTTTTATGATTGTGGGCACTCATTAAAATATGATATGCTAAAGAGTTGACGTTGGACAAGGAAGACAACATAATGGGTTATGTTTTCTTACATCTGAGATAAATTATATTGTCATGGATCCTCCAACATGTTGAGATTGCCTTTCTCCCTCATGCTAGCCAAATTCATCGCACCAAGTAGAGATACTACTTGTGCTTCCAAATACCCTTAAACCAGTCTTGCCATGAGAGTCCACTATACCTACCTATGGATTGAGTAAGATCCTCCAAGTAAGTTGTCATCGGTGCAAGCAATAAAAATTGCTCTCTAAATATGTATGACTTATTAGTGTGGAATAAAATAAGCTTTATACAATCGTGTGATATGGAAGAAATAAAAGCGACAGACTGCATAATAAAGGTCCATATCACAAGTGGCAATATAAAGTGACGTTCTTTCGCATTAAGATTTTGTGCATCCAACTATAAAATCGCATGACAACCTCTGCTTCCCTCTGCGAAGGGCTTATCTTTTACTTTTATCTCCTACATTGCATAAGAGTCATGGTGATCTTCACCCTTCCTTTTTACACTTTATCCTTTGGCAAGCACAGTATGTTGGAAAGATCCTGGTATATATGGCTAATTGGATGTGAGTTTTCATGAACTATTATTGTTGACATTACCCTAGAGGTAAAACATTGGAAGGCAAAACTATAAGCCCCTATCTTTCTCTGTGTCCGATTAAAACTCCATATCCATAAGTATTGCGTGAGTGTCAGCAATTGTGAAAGACTATATGATAGTTGAGTATGTGGATTGCTGAAAAGCTCTTATACGTTGACTCTTTCCTATGTAATGATAAATTGCAATTGCTCAAATGACTGAGATTATAGTTTGTTAGTTTTCAATGAAGTTTACGATTCATACTTGAAATTGTGATTGAATTATTACTCTAGCATAAGAAATCATATGAAGAGAATTATATAAGTTGTTGTTCTAAGAATGATCATGATGCCCTCATGTCCGTATTTTATTTTTATCGACACCTCTATCTCTAAACATGTGGACATATTTTTTGATTTCGGCTTTTTGCTTGAGGACAAGCGAGATCTAAGCTTGGGGGAGTTGATACGTCCATTTTGCATCATGCTTTTATATCGATATTTATTGCATTATGGGCTGTTATTACACATTATGTCACAATACTTATGCCTATTCTCTCTTATTTTACAAGGTTTACATAAAGAGGGACAATGCCGGCAGCTGGGATTCTGGGCTGGAAAATGAGCAAATATTAGAGACCTATTCTGCACAGCTCCAAAAGTCCTGAAACTTCACGGAGGGCGTTTCCAGAATATATAAAAAAACTCAGCGGAAGAAATTCACCATGGGGGCCACACCCTGCCCATGAGGGTGGGGGGCGCGCCCTACCCCCTGGGCGCGCCCCCTACCTCGTGGGCCCCCTGGTGGCCCTCCGGTGGCCATCTTCTGCTATATGAAATCTTTCGATGGGAAAAAATTAAGAAGCCATCTTCCCGGATGAAACTCCGCCGCCACGAGGCGGAACCTTGGCGGAACCAATCTAGGGCTCTGGCGGAGCTGTTCTGCCAGGGAAACTTCCCTCCCAGAGGGGGAAATCATCGCCATCGTCATCACCAATGCTCCTCTCATCGGGAGAGGACAATCTCCATCAACATCTTCATCAACACCATCTCCTCTCAAAACCCTAGTTCATCTCTTGTATCCAATTCTTGTCTCCACGTCCGGGATTGGTGCTAGTAGGTTGCTAGTAGTGTTAATTACTCCTTGTAGTTGATGTTAGTTGGTTTAATTGGTGGAAGATCATATGTTCAGATCCTATATGCATATTAATACCCCTCTGATTATGAACATGTTTATGCTTTGTGAGTAGTTACGTTTGTTCCTGAGGACATGGGAGAAGTCTTGCTATTAGTAGTCATGTGAATTTGGTATTCGTTCGATATTTTGATGAGATGTATGTTGTCTCTCCTCTAGTGGTGTTATGTGAACGTCGACTACATAACACTTCACCATTATTTGGGCCTAGAGGAAGGCATTGGGAAGTAATAAGTAGATGATGGGTTGCTAGAGTGACAGAAGATTAAACCCTAGTTTATGCATTGCTTCGTAAGGGGCTGATTTGGATCCATATGTTTCATGATATGGTTAGGTTTACCTTAATACTTTTGTTGTAGTTGCGGATGCTTGCAATAGAGGTTAATCATAAGTGGGATGCTTGTCCAAGTAAGGACAGCACCCAAGCACCGGTGCACCCACATACCAAATTATCAAAGTACCGAATGCGAATCATATGAGCGTGATGAAAACTAGCTTGACGATATTCCCATGTGTCCTCGGGAGCGCTTTTCACTATATAAGAGTTTTTCCAAGCTTGTCCTTTGCTACAAAAAGGATTGGGCCACCTTGCTGCACTTTTTACTTTTGTTACTTGTTGCTCGTTACAAATTATCCTATCACAAAACTATCTGTTACCACTTGTTTCAGTATTTGCAGAGAATACCTTGCTGGAAACCGCTTATCATTTCCTTCTGCTCCTCGATGGGTTCGACACTCTTACTTATCGAAAGGACTACGATAGATCCCCTATACTTGTGGGTCATCATGCCGCCTTTGGCCCCAGTTGGTGGCACCAACCGGGACTAACGGGGGGCATTGGTCCCGGTTGGTGCCACGAACCGGTACCAATGCACACCTTTAGTCCCGGTTGGTGCCACCAACCGGGACCAAAAGCCTTGTACTGGCGTGGTGCGGTGGGAAGTTTAGTCCCACCTCGCTAGTTGAGGAGCTCCGGCACCTGTTTATAAGGTGCGCTGCGCCTGAGCTGTCGAGCTCCTCTCAAAAGCAGGCTTACGGGCCTAACCTCTCTGTACATGCCTGTGGCCTATTGGGCCTTCTGCGGGCCTGAATCCTGGCCCACCTGGTTGGTTGGGTTTCTAGTCGTATTCAGGCCGTGGTGGCCCAGTAGGCGGCATTTTTTTCCAGTTTTTTGTTTTGTTTTTTGCATTATTTATTTTCTTTATTTTTGCTTTATTTATTAGCTAGGACGAACGGTTCGTCAGTGTACCCAAGATTGTTCAGATCCACCGTTGTCATTCCGTACTGTGGGTCTACCTGTACCCCGCCTCCTGACAGATTGACCCATTTGCACTTAAACAAAGGGACCTTAAAATCATGCCCGTAGTCAAGTTCCCATATGTCCACTATGTAACCATAATATGTGTCATTTCCCCTATTGGTTGCTGCATCAAAGCAGACACCGCAGTTTTGGTTGGTGCTATTTTGATCTTGGGCGATCGTGTAAAATGTGTTCCCATTTATCCCGTATGCTTTGTAAGTCAATACAGTCGAAGATGGTCCCCTGGACAATGAGTACAGCTCATCACAAACAGTGTTGTCACCTCTGAGACGTGTTTCCAACCAACTACCGAAAGTCATGATGTGTTCACATGTAATCCAGTCGTCACACTGCTCCGGGTGTTTGGAGCGCAGACTGTTTTTGTGTTCATCGACATACAGGGTCACCAAGGTAGAGTTCTGTAGAACTGTGTAGTGTGCTTGAGACCAAGAATGCCCTTCCCTGCATACTATTGAGTCCCCTCCAAGCGTGCCTTTTCCAGTCAGTCTCCCCTCATACCGCGATATAGGGAGACCTATCTTCTTAAGGCCAGGAATGAAGTCAACACAAACCCCAATGACATCCTCTGTTTGATGGCCCATGGAGATGCTTCCTTCTGGCCTAGTGCGGTTACAGACATATTTCTTTAGGACTCCCATGAACCTCTCAAAGGGTAACATATTGTGTAGAAATACGGGGCCCAGAATGACAATCTCGTCGACTAGATGAACTAGGACGTGCGTCATGATATTGAAGAAGGATGGTGGGAACACCAGCTCAAAACTGACAAGACATTGCGCCACATCACTCCTTAGCCTTGGTATGATTTCTGGATCGATCACCTTCTGAGAGATTGCATTGAGGAATGCACATAGCTTCACAATGGCTAATCGGACGTTTTCCGGTAGAAGCCCCCTCAATGCAACCAGAAGCAATTGCGTCATAGTCACGTGGTAGTCATGAGACTTTAGGTTCTGAAATTTTTCTCTGGCATATTTATTATTTCCTTTATATTCGATGAGAAGCCAGACGGGACCTTCATACTGAGCAAGCATTCAAAGAAGATTTCCTTCTCTTCTTTGGTAAGAGCGTAGCTGGGAGGACCTTCATACTGCTTTGGAGGCATGCCGTCTTTTTCGTGCAAACGTTGCAGGTCCTCCCGTGCCTCCGGTGTATCTTTTGTCTTCCCATACACACCCAAGAAGCCTAGCAAGTTCATACAAAGATTCTTCGTCACGTGCATCACGTCGATTGAAGAGCGGACCTCTAGCTCTTTCCAGTAGGGTAGGTCCCAAAATATATATTTCTTTTTCCACATGGGTGCGCGTCCCTCAGTGTCATTCGGAACAGATAGTCCGTCGGGACCCTTTCCAAAGATTACGTGTAAATCATTGACCATAGAAAGTACGTGATCACCGGTACGCATGGCGGGCTTCTTCCGGTGATCTGCCTCGCCTTTGAAATGCTTGCCTTTCTTTCGACATTGATGATTGGTCGGAAGAAATCGACGATAGCCCAGGTACACATTCTTCCTGCATTTGTTTAGGTATATACTTTCGGTGTCAGCTAAACAGTGCATGCATGCGTGGTATCCCTTGTTTGTCTGTCCTGAAAGGTTACTGAGAGCGGGCCAATCATTGATGGTTACAAACAGCAACGCATGCAGGTTAAATTCCTCCTGTTTGTGCTCATCCCACACACGTACACCGTTTCCATTCCACAGCTGTAAAAGTTCTTCAACTAATGGCCACTCATCCTCCATGCCACAGATTGTGCACCGTTTTCTCGAGAGTTCTAATCTTCTTATTTTCTCTAGTGGCCATTGAGTCAGTCGCAACCTTCCACCCTGTTACCTTGACTTTTTGGGGTACCCTCGCTGCAAGCTATTCTGCCAGACTAATGTTACTGATACAACATTAATGTTCCTAATCCAACATTTTAAGAGAAACAAATCCAAAGCAAGAGATTCAAGGAATATCAAAAAAATAAGTGTTCCTTATCACCGGTGTTTAGTCTTCTTTCGTTCCTAATGTGCGGGAGATAATGCTTTTCTTCTAAACCTCAGTGTGCGCCTTTTTGCCACAGTCGGGTGCTGCTCTGGTGGACGTTTTGATGGACACACGTCAAATTTTCTACCATGTTGCAATGCATGGGCACATGCGTTTGTTATATAAAAATTTGCCTTTTTTGGCTCTTTTCATGTGTTCTACCACATTTTTGGGTCAATTTTCGCATTTCATAATCCTCATTTTTCATAATTTTCGTAAGGACTGTGCTAACAACCGATTAGCCGGAATTTAATAATAAATCCAAACGGCTTCCATCATGCATGTATCCGTGTTTGTTTTTTTATCAATAGAAAAAGCTCCATGCACCAAAGAGATCGATTCTTCCCTAATAAATGCTTGCAGGCATATAAAACAAAAATGCTGATGTCAGCAGAGATTCCGCCCGAATTCAAATTTCAAAATATTTTGTAGCTCAAACCATCTCTAGGATTGAAAAACTGTTTTCACATAAAAGTTTCATCACGACGAGACCTTCGAAACTAGATCCCACGTTGGTATGTTTTGACAATATATCTACTACCCCTATAAAAGCACAAGAGGACGGAGAACCAAATCATCCTACCCATCGAAACCTCCAATCTGATGGTCTACATCCCTCCAGCATACTAAACGTGTTTTATACTTTAATTACCCACCATGCCATTACGGTAATTACTTGCCCACCATTGCCATTGGGTTAACACCCCGTCCAAAAAAAACCTCACCATCACGTCGCTGCCCCGACGGTGTGTGCAGTTTTCGCCCCACCTCTTCCCCAGATCCTCCCCGCCAGCCACCGCCCTCGACCTAGGCCTCCGTCTGCACGCCGCCGCCGGACCGCCCCGTCCACGCGCCACCGCCCGGACCGCCCCGTCCACGCGCCTCCGTCTACACGCCGCCGCCGGACCGCCCCGTCCACGCGCCACCGCCTGGACCGCCTCGTTCACGCGCCGCCGCCCAGGCCGCCCCGTTCACGCGCCTGCCGCCCGGGCCGACCCATCCACGACGCCGTTGACACCGTTCTCTCCTTGCACGGCCGCCTACAAAGGCCCATCTTCCATTCCTTCACCGGGTCTGCGTGGCTACTCCAGGATGCGTTGTTTGTCCTTCTCTTCATGTCTCCTTTTAATGTGGATGCCCATGTCGTCGGGATCGATAAGTCTGGCCATGAGCCGGCCGGCCTGCCGTACGTACGAATCATGTCCATACTCCCCCCATACCTGCTTCACGATCAACGAGATGTTTTCTGCTCTTTTTTTCAGAATCCCTGTTGTTATGCAGCTGGCCATTGCTAAAATTCATTCTATCCATGTGCTGAAAGGAGCTGAGCTTAATTTACATATGTATCTGAAGGAGCACTAGCTAGAACTATGTATCTGACATGCATACGCACAATGGTTGATTTCATACCTGCTTACATTCTGCACCTTTTCACTAACAATAAATTAGCTATGATATTCTATTCATTTTTGTTATTAGGAACTACAGCTACGACATAGTATACAACAACTTGACCGGGCCGCCGCGTCCACGCGCCGCCAGGACACAACCCACACCGGACCTCCACGCTATAGGTGCTTTACCCTCACATTCTTCCTGCTTGCTGTCACAATTTTTGGTTTAATTGTACCATGTTCAATACCTTCTAATTTTTGTTGGTGTTTCTGCTGCTCTCAGTTCTAGGCATTGTTTGAGCCTAGTCAGATTAATCACATACGTACATGAGCTAAGTTAAATATGGAGAATCGATCTATTCTTCACCAGATGCAAATTCGTCGATGCTTGAGTTGGATCATGAATTTGCTTCAGTTGCATATTTTTGTAGTAGTATACTCCTTTCTGACAATCAAGTACTCCCTCCGTCCGAAAATACTTGTCATCAAGATGGATAAAAAGAGATGTATCTAAAACTAAAATACGTCTTGATACATCCCTTTTTATCCATTTTGATGACAAGTATTTACGGACGGAGGGAGTATATACTAATCGTATTGCCAGTATCATAGGTATATACTCCATATGGTACTATATACTCTGAGATTTGTTGTATACACCCTCATTTGTAAAATAATGTATGTATATACTTCTTGATAATTAGCATAGTGGGTTAAATAATTTTTGGTCTTCTAACTCTCTAGGATAATTAACATCTCTGCGGTAAGGCCTTTTCATTTTAAAATAACCTATTCATTTGATCAATACAACAGCTCTCTTTTTAAATAGTGGTAGTGAAGGAAATATGCCCTAGAGGCAATAATAAAGTTATTATTTATTTCCTTATTTCATGATGAATGTTTATTATTCATGCTAGAATTGTATTAACCGGAAACATAATACATGTGTGAATACATAGACAACCAGAGTGTCACTAGTATGCCTCTACTTGACTAGCTCGTTAATCAAAGATGGTTATGTTTCCTAACCATGAACAAAGTGTTGTTATTTGATTAACGAGGTCACATCATTAGTTGAATGATCTGATTGACATGACCCATTCCTTTAGCTTAGCACCCGGTCGTTTAGTATGTTGCTATTGCTTTCTTCATGACTTATACATGTTCCTATGACTATGAGATTATGCAACTCCCGTTTGCTGGAGGAACACTTTGGGTGCTACCAAACGTCACAACGTAACTGGGTGATTATAAAGGAGCATTACAGGTGTCTCCAAAGGGAGATGTTGGGTTGGCGTATTTCGAGATTAGGATTTGTCACTCTGATTGTCGGAGAGGTATCTCTGGGCCCTCTCGGTAATGCACATCACTTAAGCCTTGCAAGCATTGCAACTAAATGTGTTAGTTGTGAGATGATGTATTACGGAACGAGTAAAGAGACTTGCCGGTAACGAGATTGAACTAGGTATTGGATACCGACGATCGAATCTCGGGCAAGTAACATACCGATGACAAAGGGAACAACGTATGTTGTTATGCGGTCTGACCGATAAAGATCTTCGTAGAATATGTAGGAGCCAATATGGGCATCCAGGTCCCGCTATTGGTTATTGACCGGAGACGTGTCTCGGTCATGTCTACATTGTTCTCGAACCCGTAGGGTCCGCACGCTTAAGGTTACGATGACAATTATATTATGAGTTTATGCATTTTGATATACCGAAGGTTGTTCGAAGTCCCGAGATTAGATCACGGACATGACGAGGAACTCCGGAATGGTCCGGAGATAAAGTTTGATATATATGATAATAGTGTTTGGTCACCGGAAGGGGTTCCGAATGTTTCCCGAAATGTTTGGGTACGAGAACACTTTATTTGGGCCAAAGGGGAAAGCCCACAAGGTTTTTGGAGAGCGCAAAAGGAAGTGTTGCGGAGTCCAGGGGCCAGACGCCAGGGTCCCTGGCGTTTGGGTCCAGACGCCGAGATCCCTGGCGTCTGGCCCTGGAGTCCGAGAAGGACTCTTGCCTATTGGGTAAAACCGACTTTGTGAAGGCTTTAACTCCAAGTTTCGACCCCAGGGCTCAAGATATAAATAGAGGGGCAGGGCTAGCACAAAAGAGAGATCAAGAAACACAAGTTGATCCACGTGATCTATTCCTTAGCCGTGTGCGGTGCCCCCAGCCACCATAGTCCTCGATAATACTGTAGCGGAGTTTAGGCGAAGCCCTGCTGCTGTAGTACATCAAGATCGTCACCACGCCGTCGTGCTGACGGAACTCTTCCCCGACACTTTGCTGGATCGGAGTCCGGGGATCGTCATCGAGCTGTACGTGTGCTCGAACTCGGAGGTGCCGTAGTTTCGGTGCTTGATCGGTTGGATCGTGAAGACGTACGACTACTTCCTTTACGTTGTGTCAACGCTTCCGCAGTCGGTCTGCATGGGTACGTAGACAACACTCTCCCCTCTCGTTGCTATGCATCACATGATCTTGCGTGTGCGTAGGAAATTTTTTGAAATTACTACGAAACCCAACAGTGGTATCCGAGCCCAGGTTTTATATGTTGATGTTATATGCACGAGTAGAACACAAGTGAGTTGTGGGCGATATAAGTCATACTGCTTACCAGCATGTCATACTTTGGTTCGGCGGTATTGTTGGATGAAGCGGCCCGAACCGACATTACGCGTACGCTTACGCGAGACCGGTTCTCCCAACGTGCTTTGCACAAAGGTGGCTAGCGGGTGACAGTTTCTCCAACTTTAGTTGAACCAAGTGTGGCTACGCCCGGTCCTTGCGAAGGTTAAAACAGCACCAACTTGACAAACTATCGTTGTGGTTTTGATGCGTAGGTAAGATTGGTTCTTGCTTAAGCCCATAGCAGCCACGTAAAACTTGCAACAACAAAGTAGAGGACGTCTAACTTGTTTTTGCAGGGCATGTTGTGATGTGATATGGTCAAAACATGATGAGGTATAAGTTGTTGTATGAGATGATCATGTTTTGTTAAAGTTATCGGCAACTGGCAAAAACCTTATGGTTGTCTCTTTATTGCATAAGATGCAAGTGCCAAATAATTGCTTTACTTTATCACTATGCGATAGCAATAGTTGCAAGAGCAATAGTTGGCGAGACGACCGTGTGACGACACATTGATATAGATCAAGATGATGGAGATCATGGTGTCATGCCGGTGACGATAGAGATCATGACAGTACTTTGGAGATGGAGATCAAAGGCGCAAGATGATGATGGCCATATCATGTCACATATTTTGATTGCATATGATGTTTATCTATTATACATCTTATTTTGCTTAGTTTGACGGTAGCATTTTAAGATGATCTCTCACTAATTATCAAGAAGTGTTCTCCCTGAGTATGCACCGTTGCGAAAGTTCTTCCTGCTGAGACACCACGTGATGATCGGGTGTGATAGGCTCTACGTTCAAATACAACGGGTGCAAAACAGTTGCACACGCGGAATACTCAGGTTATACTTGACGAGCCAAGCATATACAGATATGGCCTCGGAACACGGAGACCGAAAGGTCGAGCGTGAATCATATAGCAGATATGATCAACATAACGATGTTCACCAATGAAACTACTCCATCTCACGTGATGATCGGACATGGTTTAGTTGATTTGGATCACGTAATCACATAGAGGATTAGAGGGATGTCTATCTAAGTGGGAGTTCTTAAGTAATATGATTAATTGAACTTAAATTTATCATGAAACTTAGTCCTGGTAGTATTTTGCAAATTATGTTGTAGATCAAAAGCTCGCGTTGTTGCTTCCATGTGTTTATTTTGATATGTTCCTAGAGAAAAATTGTGTTGAAAGATGTTAGTAGCAATGATGCGGATTGGATCCGTGATCTGAGGTTTATCCTCATTGTTGCACAGAAGAATTATGTCCTTGATGCACCGCTAGGTGACGGACCTATTGCAGGAGCAGATGCAGACGTTATGAACGTTTGGCTAGCTCAATATGATGACTACTTGATAGTTTAGTGCACCATGCTTAATGGCTTAGAATCGGGACTTCAAAGACGTTTTGAACGTCATGAAGCATATGAGATGTTCCAGGAGTTGAAGTTAATATTTCAAGCAAATACCCGAGTTGAGAGATATGAAGTCTCTAACAAGTTCTATAGCTAAAAGATGGAGGAGAATCGCTCAACTAGTGAGCATGTGCCCAGATTGTCTGGGTACTAAAATCGCTTGAATCAAGTGGGAGTTAATCTTCCAGATAAGATAGTGATTGACAGAATTCTCTAGTCACCATCACCAACTTAGTAGAACTTCGTGATGAACTATAATATGCAAGGGATAACGGAAACAACTCCCAAGCTCTTCGTGATGCTGAAATCAACGAAGGTAGAAATCAAGGAAAACATCAAGTGTTGATGGTTGACAAGATCACTAGTTTCAAGAAAAGGGCATAGGGAAGAAGGGGAACTTCAAGAAGAACGGCAAGCAAGTTGCTGCTCAAGTGAAGAAGCCCAAGTCTGGTCCTAAGCCTGAGACTAAGTGCTTCTACTGCAAAGGGACTGGTCACTGGAAGCGGAACTACCCCAAGTGATTGGCGGATAAGAAGGATGGCAAAGTGAACATAAGTATATTTGATATACATGTTATTGATGTGTACTTTACTAGTGTTTATAGCAAACCCTCAGTATTTGATACTAGTTCAGTTGCTAAGATTAGTAACTCGAAACGGGAGTTGCAGAATAAACAGAGACTAGTTAAGGGTGAAGTGACGATGTGTATTGGAAGTGGTTCCAAGATTGATATGATCATCATCGCACACTCCCTATAATTTCGAGATTAGTGTTGAACCTAAATAAGTGTTATTTGGTGTTTGCGTTGAGCATGAATATGATTTGATCATGTTTAATGTAATATGGTTATTCATTTAAAGAGAATAAATTGTTGTTCTGTTTATATGAATAAAACCTTATATGGTTACACACCCAATGAAAATAGTTCGTTGGATCTCGATCGTAGTGATACACATAATCATAATATTGAAACCAAAAGATGCAAAGTTAATAATGATAGTGCAACTTATTTGTAGCACTGCCGTTTAGGTCATATTGGTGTAAAGCGCATGAAGAAACTCCATGCTGATGGGCTTTTGGAATCACTTGATTATGAATCAGTTGATGCTTGCGAACCATGCCTCATGGGCAAGATGACTAAGACTCTGTTCTTCGGAACAATGGAGCGAGCAACAAGATTTTTTGGATATCATACATACTGATGTATGTGGTCCGATGAATATTGAGGCTCGCGACAAGTATCATTATTTTCTGATCTTCACAGATGATTTGAGCAGATATGAGTATATCTACTTGATGAAACATAAGTCTGAAACATTTGAAAAGTTCAAAGAATTTCAGAGTGAAGTGAAAAATCATCGTAACAAGAAAATAAAGTTTCTACGATCTGATCGTAGAGAAGAGTATTTGAGTTACAAGTTTGGCCTTTAGTTAAAAACAATGTGAAATAGTTTCACTAATCATGCCACCTGGAACACCACAATGTAATGGTGTGTCCGAACGTCATAACCGTACTTTATTGGATATAGTGCAATCTATGATGTATCTTACCGATCTACCACTATCGTTTTGGGGTTATGCATTAGAGACAGCTGCATTCACGTTAAATAGGGCACCATCAAAATCCGTTGAGACGACGCCTTATGAACTGTGGTTTGGCAAGAAACCAAAGTTATCGTTTCTGAAAGTTTGGGGATGCGATGCTTATGTGAAAAAGCTTCAACCTGATAAGCTTGAACCCAAATCGGAGAAATGTGTCTTCATAGGATATCCGAAGGAAACTATTGGATACACCTTCTATCACAGATCCGAAGGCAAGACTTTTGTTGCTAAATTCAGAAACTTTCTGGAGAAGGAGTTTCTCTCGAAAGAAGTGAGTGGGAGGAAAGTAGAACTTGACGAGGTAACTGTACCTGCTCCCTTATTGGAAAGTAGTACATCACAGAAAACTGTTTCTATGACACCTACACCAATTAGTGAGGAAGCTAATGATGATGATCATGAAACTTCAGATCAAGTTACTACCGAATCTCGTAGGTAAACCAGAGTGAGATCCGCACCAGAGTGGTACGGTAATCCTGTTCTGGAAGTCATGTTACTAGAACACGACGAACTTGCGAACTATGAGGAAGCGATGATGAGCCCAGATTCCGCAAAATGGTTTGAGACCATGAAATCTGAGATATGATCCATGTATGAGAACAAAGTATGGACTTTGATGGATTTGCCCGATGATCGGCAAGCCATAGAAAATAAATGGATCTTCAAGAGGAAGACAGACGCTGATAGTAGTGTTACTATCTACAAAGCTAGAATTGTCGCAAAAAGGTTTTCGACAAGTTCAAGGTGTTGACTACGATGAGAGATTCTCACTCGTATCTATGCTTAAAGTCTGTCCGAATCATGTTAGCAATTGCCGCATTTTATGATTATGAAATTTGGCAAATGGATGTCAAAACTGCATTCCTGAATGGATTTCTGGAAGAAGAGTTGTATATGATGCAACCAGAAGGTTTTGTCGATCCAAAGGGAGCTAACAAAGTGTGCAAGCTCCAGCGATCCATTTATGGACTGGTGCAAGCCTCTTGGAGTTGGAATGAACGCTTTGATAGAGTGATCAAAGCATTTGGTTTTATACAGACTTTCGGAGAAGCCTGTATCTACAAGAAAGTGAGTGGGAGCTCTGTAGCATTTCTGATAAGTATATGTGATTGACATATTGTTGATCGGACATTATGTAGAATTATTCTGTAAAGCATAAAGGAGTGTTTGAAAGGATTTTTTCAAAGAAAGACTTCGGTGAAGCTGCTTACATATTGAGCTTCAAGATCTATAGAGATAGATCAAGACGTTTGATAAGTTTTTTCAATGAGTACATACCTTGACAAGATTTTGAAGTAGTTCAAAATGGAGCAGTCAAAGAAAGAGTTCTTGCCTGTATTACAAGGTGTGAAGTTGAGTAAGACTCAAAGCCCGACCACGGTAGAAGATAGAAAGAGAATGAAAGTCATTCCCTATGCCTTGGCCATAGGTTCTATAAAGTATGTCATGCTGTATACCAGATCTGTTGTATACCCTGCACTGATTTGGCAAGGGAGTACAATAGTGATCTAGGAGTAGATCACTGGACAGCGTCAGAATTATCCTTAGTAAAATAAGGATATGTTTCTCGATTATGGACGTGACAAAAGGGTTCGTCGTAAACGGTTACGTCGATGCAAGTTTTTGACACTGATCCAGATGATTCTAAGTCTCAATCTGGATACATATTGAAAGTGGGACAATTAGCTAGAGTAGCTCCGTGCAGAGCATTGTAGACATAGAATTTTGCAAAATACATACGGATCTGAATTTGGCAGGCCCGTTGACTAAGATTCTCTCATAAGCAAAACATGATCAGACCTTAGTACTCTTTGGGTGTTAATCACATAGCGATGTGAACTAGATTACCTAATCTAGTAAACCCTTTGGGTGTTGGTCACATGACGATGTGAACTATGGGTGTTAATCACATGATGATGTGAACTATCGATGTTAATCACATGGTGATGTGATCTAGATTATTGACTCTAGTGCAAGTGGGAGACTGAAGGAAATATGCCCTAGAGGCAATAATAAAGTTATTATTTATTTCCTTATTTCATGATGAATGTTTATTATTCATGCTAGAATTGTATTAACCGGAAACATAATACATGTGCGAATACATAGACAACCAGAGTGTCACTAGTATGCCTCTACTTGACTAGCTCGTTAATCAAAGATGGTTATGTTTCCTAACCATGAACAAAGTGTTGTTATTTGATTAACGAGGTCACATCATTAGTTGAATGATCTGATTGACATGACCCATTCCTTTAGCTTAGCACCCGGTCGTTTAGTATGTTGCTATTGCTTTCTTCATGACTTATACATGTTCCTATGACTATGAGATTATGCAACTCCCGTTTGCTGGAGGAACACTTTGGGTGCTACCAAACGTCACAACGTAACTGGGTGATTATAAAGGAGCATTACAGGTGTCTCCAAAGGGAGATGTTGGGTTGGCGTATTTCGAGATTAGGATTTGTCACTCCGATTGTCGGAGAGGTATCTCTGGGCCCTCTCGGTAATGCACATCACTTAAGCCTTGCAAGCATTGCAACTAAATGTGTTAGTTGTGAGATGATGTATTACGGAACGAGTAAAGAGACTTGCCGGTAACGAGATTGAACTAGGTATTGGATACCGACGATCGAATCTCGGGCAAGTAACATACCGATGACAAAGGGAACAACGTATGTTGTTATGCGGTCTGACCGATAAAGATCTTCGTAGAATATGTAGGAGCCAATATGGGCATCCAGGTCCCGCTATTGGTTATTGACCAGAGACGTGTCTCGGTCATGTCTACATTGTTCTCGAACCCGTAGGGTCCGCACGCTTAAGGTTACGATGACAATTATATTATGATTTTATGCATTTTGATATACCGAAGGTTGTTCGGAGTCCCGAGATGAGATCACGGACATGACGAGGAACTCTGGAATGGTCCGGAGATAAAGTTTGATATATATGATAATAGTGTTTGGTCACCGGAAGGGGTTCCGGATGTTTCCCGAAATGTTTGGGTACGAGAACACTTTATTTGGGCCAAAGGGGAAAGCCCACAAGGTTTTTGGAAAGCGCAAAAGGAAGTGTTGCGGAGTCCAGGGGCCAGACGCCAGGGTCCCTGGCGTTTGGGTCCAGACGCCGGGATCCCTGGCGTCTGGCCCTGGAGTCCGAGAAGGACTCTTGCCTATTGGGTAAAACCGACTTTGTGAAGGCTTTAACTCCAAGTTTCGACCCCAGGGCTCAAGATATAAATAGAGGGGCAGGGCTAGCACAAAAGAGAGATCAAGAAACACAAGTTGATCCACGTGATCTATTCCTTAGCCGTGTGCGGTGCCCCCAGCCACCATAGTCCTCGATAATACTGTAGCGGAGTTTAGGCGAAGCCCTGCTGCTGTAGTACATCAAGATCGTCACCACGCCGTCGTGCTGACGGAACTCTTCCCCGACACTTTGTTGGATCGGAGTCCGGGGATCGTCATCGAGTTGTACGTGTGCTCGAACTCGGAGGTGCCGTAGTTTCGGTGCTTGATCGGTTGGATCGTGAAGACGTACGACTACTTCCTTTACGTTGTGTCAACGCTTCCGCAGTCGATCTGCGTGGGTACGTAGACAACACTCTCCCCTCTCGTTGCTATGCATCACATGATCTTGCGTGTGCGTAGGAATTTTTTTGAAATTACTACGAAACCCAACAGGTAGTTTCTCTGAAGTTCTACTTATTTAATTCATTATTTTGGTGTCCAGATCCAATAGCCTTGCTGTTAATTAAAGCTTTGTTTATATCTTCTTCTAATAAATCAATTTACAGTGCAAATATATGTATTGCTCGACTTTCAGTCCTGCACTTTATCTATGTTGCTTGCTCCGAACTCTGTAGTCGCACATTGCACATGCTGTTCCAGCGTCTGGTTATTGCATTTGCTTCTTCACCTCTTTCTATACTTTGTTGATTCTTCTTAACATTTGTGTTTTCCCTATAAGATGACGTAGAGTAATTCAGACAAAGTTCCACAAATGACTACGCATCGTTCGCCATTTACAGACATAACGAACTCGTCTACCATTGAGAATGAAAGTGTCACTACTAATAGTCAACAAGCAAAAAAGAATACATAGTATGCCCGACTGTCTAATGAGAAGAGAGCAGCATTCCTCGAAAAATGTCGTATGTCCCGACAAGAAAAGAAGGCCCAGACTCTGAATATTGTTAGTGGTCAACTAGCACCTGAGGCACATGCTTCGTTAGGATCCAAGGAATGTACCCCTTTGAGCAACATAACCAACACACACACAAATGGTATGTTCATACTTTGCATATCATAATTATTGAATGACCATCTACTCATTTTGCTTGTACGTCTGACTCGTGCGTTATGTCAGATGCAAGATGTACAGGGGACTCCATGACTACTGTTCGACATTTTGAAGATGCAAATGTTGGGCGAAAAAGGAGTGCCCATAATTGGTATGCTCGACTAACAGACGAACAAAGAGCAGAACACTTACATAAGCTGCGGTTGGCTCGCCTGCAGAAAAAGCTGTAGTTGACAGTGTTATTGTCGAATTACCTCACATCTCGTACTCTCGATCTTCACCTGGTAATACCACCTTCAAATACCACTGTATTAATGACACATCTTCATCAGGGTTTATGAGTTTGTCTGCTCTTCTTCAAAACAGGTTCAGCCATTACGGTACAAATCTCCGAGGGTACTTGTCTTCCCGTGGCACGACACAAAGCGACAACTGCAATCGGCGCTGCGAGTGTCAAACAACGCCAACCATCTGCCGAGGAAGCGTCACCTGGTCAGAGCGCCAACATTTGTTTTCAGTTCATACTTGCAATGTCACATGAATTGTGGACTGAAGCTGGAATGCTTATCATCCCACAAGTTTCTACATCAACTATAGGTATCACACATTATGGATTGGCACATTCCAGTATCACCCGTCTGGGACACACGCTGGTTGGAGAGCCAAAGACAAAGGAGGACGATTCTGATGATTGGTTGCACAGGAATCCAACTTACGTACGGGGAGCGAGGTCGGCTGAACACAATAGTAACGTCTTACGGACTGGATCAATGTCGGCTGAACACAATAGTAACGTCTTACAGGCAGGAGGAGAGCACGGACAACATGACTTTGTGCCCACGAGTTTTATCTTCTGTCCGTCCATTGAACCACAATGTATGCTGAAACTTACCAGCAATTATTCATTCTGTTATATTACAGCACAATGTCCTTTCGACATGACATGGAGACTTCTACCTTACGTTATATAGATTCAGCTGCCCGCTACGAGAAGGAGCGCATTCGTAAGAGAACGAAATACTCGGAAATGAGCACGGACCAGAGAGATGCCTTATTATATCGGGTTCGCGAGTACAAGAAAAGAAAGTGGACGACTTGTGCCTCATCCGACCAGTACGACCATGCTGGTAAGACATCTGGATCCGTATGCCAGTCACCATGCACGCCTGCCATACAAAACAACCATCTATGTATTTAACCGTCTGATTGAATTGCATAGTATGGTTTGATGGGGATCTTAAACGCATAAGCCGCTTGATATTCACACTGAGAATGCTATTATGCATTTGACAACTTTGTCTACTCTCTTGGGTTGGTTTTCCTATGTCTTCCAGGAGTCAGCAACATTGACGAGGACTCTGATGTAGCTGGAATTTTCGAGCCAATGAGACCGGATGCTCAAATTGAAGGTGTGTTGTCTTCCCTCCCATAATGGTACCCACATTTATTATATTTAGCTAATTCAATCATTGTGTTCCCATAGAAAACATGGGCACCTCCCAGGAGGGAGAGACTGTGTATGATGATGATGATGATGATGAGGAGGAGGAGAGTAGCCGCTTCAGCGCACAAGGTTACTTATACCATGAGATTATAATTCATCACTGTTGTGAGTCACTATTCTTTGCGACCCCAGATTTAATTCTTGCTCGTGACTTTCCAGGTAATGACTTCGAATCGTACAGAGTGACAACTGATGGTTCGTATGCTTTTGAGACTCATGATCCTTACGACTACGTCTACCACAATATACCCACCAAGCATCATGTTTTGAAGCGAGTAAAAGAGTGTATCCATTGTGGAGCAATTAGGTTCCAGTACGAAGGTCCAGCCTTCTGTTGCAGAAAAGGTAAGGTCAAGGTATTTATCCCAGAGGTTCCTCAAGAGCTGCAACGATTATTTTCAAGTCAGGTAGATGAGGATGCAAAGTACTTTAGGCAGCACATTCTATATTTCAACTCCCACTTCTCCTTCACAAGCCTTGGAGTTACCCTGGACAAACGGGTCAACACCGCGGCAAGAACTGGTGTATACACCTTCCGTGCTCATGGTCAGTTGTACCACCATCTAGACCATCTTGTACCAGGTGATCACAGACCCAGGCATTTGCAGCTATACATTTATGATACAGATGAAGCCTTAGAACATAGGGTGAAGCGCTCTCCAGATCTAGATATCAACCTCATACGGAAGATTCTGCGTATACTGGAGAACAACCCATATGTCGAGACTTTTAAGAGCCTTGGTTCAGTTCCAGACCTAGCAAAATATAAAATTACACTAAACACAAATATAAAACTGGACCAACGGAGGTACAATGCCCCTAGAGCTTCACAGGTGGCTGCAATGTGGGTTGAAGGTACTGACCCTCAACACACTTTTGAGAGAAGTGTTATTGTGCATGCAAAAGGGGACCATCCTTTGTACATCAGAGCCTACTATGGATGCTATGATCCTCTAGCATACCCATTATTTAACCCAGCTGGGGAGACAGGATGGAACCGTTGCCTGCCATATGAGGGACCAACACCGGCTCAGGCAAGCAATGACGATGACGACGACAACCAAGACGATGAACGAGAAGCAGGTAATGGTACCGTAACAATTGGTGACCCATCCATGAATTCCTCTAATCTTTAGTAGTAGCATTATTCATAATTCTTTGCCGCAACCATCTTGTAGATGACAACGAAGAACAAGATGATGATGAAGCCACTGAGTCTAAAAAATATGTTAGTGCGAGGGAGTATTACTGTTTCAAGTTGCAGATCATGGAAGGAATTTTTAACATCCTATTGTTTGGGGGGCGTCTTCTCCAACAGTGGCTTGTTGACATGTACATCAAAATGGAGACTATGAGGCCTGATTTCTACTCGAAGCCTCAGAATCAAAAACTCATACGTGCTGAGCTATACTAGGTAACAAAAATCTCCCCAGTCTCATCAACATACTATGACAACTTGACACACACCGGTATGTTAGTGAACAACTATAATTAAATGTGAACCAAATATGAGCCTAATGTATAGTCTTGTTGGTTATCGGCATGCTTGTATTCTAAAAGCAAGAACCAATTATGAGCCTTATTCATTTGTTTCATAGGGTGTTGTTGACACCATTGCTTCTAGAGAGACGCGTGCTGCTCAGATTGGAAAAAGAATCGTGCTCCCTCAGACTTTTCCGGGAGGTGATCGAGACATGCAGCGAAGATTCCTTGATGCGATAGCCGTTGTTCAGAGATACGGGAAGCCTGATTACTTAATTACTATGACTTGCAACCCTTACTGGGAGGAGATAACTTCCAAACTTGCACCCGGACAAACACCACAAGACCGTCCTGACCTGGTGGCCAGAGTATGCAGGGCTAAGATGCGGAGTCTGAAAGATCTTATGATAAAAAAGAAGTACTTTGGTCGGGTTGCGGTGTATGCTCATGTTACCGAGTTCCAAAAAGGGGTCTACCGCATGAGCACTTCCTGCTGATCATGGCCTCAGATAGTAAGCTGACAAATCCAAACGCCTATGATAGGGTAATCTCGGCAGAGATCCCTAGCCGTGACAAGTACCCTGTGTTGCATGTACTGGTTATCAAGCATATACTCCACGGCCCATGTGGTACTCTCCAGAAGAATTGTCCTTGCATGATAGATGGAAATTGTCGTTTTCGTTACCCTCGACAGTTTTGCCCTGCAACACAACAAGGAAAGGACTCATACCCTATATATAGGAGACGAGATGATGGCCGCCGAGTTAAAGTTAGGAATGCAGTGTTGGACAACAGATGGGTTGTCCCGTACAACCCCGGACTGCTTATGAGATATAATTGTCACATTAATGTTGAAGCTTGCTCGAGCATAAAATCAGTCAAATATTTGTACAAGTACATATACAAGGGGCATGATCGTGCTTCCTTCTCAGTTGACCCGGTGGCAAATGATGGTGTTGTGATAAATGAGATTCGGCAATACAGGGATGCAAGGTTTGTAACACCCCCAGAGTCTATGTACAGGGTATGTGCTCTCCGTATGTTTGGTGTCTCTCCTGCTGTGTTGCAACTACAGTTGCATTTGCCCAACATGCATACTGTTGCATTCAATGGTACTGATAACCTAGAGGATGTTATGAACCGACCGTCCTCTTCCCAAACCATGCTCACATAATACTTTAGGATGAATGAGGTGGACCCTTATGCACGAAACTCTTGTATAAAGAGTTCCCAGAATTCTTTCGATGGATTAAGGGTAAGAAAAAGTGGCAGAAAAGAAGCCAAAGGGGGCGCGGGCAAGTTGGAAGGATTGTTTATGCACATGCTGCTGATGGTGAAAGGTACTTTCTGAGAGTGCTTCTGAATCATAGAAGTGGTGCCACTTCATATGAGGATTTGAGAACTGTAAATGGAAGGCTTTGCTCGACTTTCAGGGAAGCGTGTGAGCTCATGGGCCTAATAGAGACTGACAAATCTCTTGACGACTGCTTGACCGAGTCTGCTACTTTCCAGATGCCATGTGCTCTAAGAAGGCTTTTTGCAATTATTCTTGTATTCTGTGAGGCGACCAACATCCGTGCATTGTGGGAGAAGCACCTGGAGTCAATGTCTGAGGATTACCGTCGTACCCAGTCCAACCAGGCTGCGCTGGAACAGATGGTCCTTAGAGACATCTGGGATTTGGTGCATTCGATGGGCACAGATATTAAAAGCTATGGCCTCTCGGAGCTGGTTGAGACCGGTGATGGTTCCGGCGACCTCCTAAGGGAGGTTCGAGAGGAGTTGTCGGTCGGTGTGGATCAAGAGCATTTAGATCTGTATACATCCTTGAACATTGAGCAGAGGGCTGGGTTTGAGGAAATCTTGGATCACGTAGTGAACAATAGGAAACAGGTTTTCTTTGTTGATGGTCCTGGTGGCATGGGTAAGACTTATCTCTACAAGGCGCTTCTTGCTAAAGTGCGTTCATTGGGTAAAATAGCTATTGCAACCACGACATCTGGAATAGCCGCATCAATCATGCCCGGTGGACGTACCACCTACTCCAGGTTCAAAATTCCGGTTAAGCTCATGGATAATAGCATCTGCAGCTTCACCAAGCAGAGTGGTACTGCGGAGTTGCTTCGGAGAGCACCTCTCATAATTTGGGATGAGGTTGCCATGACGAAGCGTCAAGCAGTTGAGGCACTTGATAGGTCACTACAGGATATCATGGGATGTGTTATGCCATTTGGGGGGAAGGTTGTGGTGTTTGGAGGGGATTTTAGGCAGGTCCTTCCCGTGGTCCCGCGTGGGACAAGAGCACAAATCACTGACGCCACGCTGCAAAGATCATATCTATGGGAGAGAATTAGACAAATACGCCTCACGCGTAATATGAGAGCACAAACTGACCCATGGTTCTCCAAATACCTCTTGAGAATTGGCAATGGAACAGAGGAGACGATCGGTGATGATTATGTGCGTCTGCCTGATGACATTGTGATAGGTTACACACCTGGTGACGCACCAGTCATGAAGCTTATTGAACACGTGTTCCCATCTCTTCATGAGAACGCATCATCCGGTGCCTACATGAGCACACGTGCTATTCTTTCTACCAAGAATGAGCACGTGGACAACCTAAATGCAAAGATGATTGACAGATTTACCGACCAAGAAAAGGTATACTATAGCTTTGATTCTGTCGATGATGATACACGCAATAACTACCCAATTGACTATATGAACAACCTCACTCCAAATGGCTTGCCTCCCCATATTTTGAAAGTTAAAGTTAATTGTCCTGTCATTCTGCTCCGGAATCTCGATCCTAATAATGGACTTTGCAATGGAACGAGATTGATGATTAGAGCTTTCCAAAATAACGCAATCGACGCGGAGATTGTTGGTGGACAACATGCTGGAAAGAGAGTGTTCATCCCTAGGATCCCGATGGCACCCTCAGAGGATATTTCACTTCTTTCAAGTTGAAGAGGAAGCAATTCCCTATTCATCTGAGTTTTGCAATGACCATAAACAAAGCCCAGGGGCAAACCATCCCAACTGTTGGCATTTACCTTCCGGAGCCTATATTCTCCCACGGTCAGCTTTATGTTGCACTGTCAAGGGGTGTTTCAAGGCAGACAACTCGGGTTCTAGCAAAGCCAAATAAAGAAATAGATCAAATTGGTAAAAGCACCAAAAAGATTGTGTATAGAGATGTCTTGGAGGGATGAAGCAGGTTTGTCATCCATAAATATTGTTGTGGATTTCTACTATTGGGCGTGTATTTATAATGTTTCTTAGAACTAACATCATATGTTTCTAAATGCAGATTTTCGTCAGTACACATCCTGTTGGCAGGATACAGAAGCCATCTTCTGTAAGTTGCATTGCGAAACATTTTATCGTTCAAAGTTAGCTCTTAACTATTTGTTGGTGTACCTAGCAGTCTCATTTATTCATGGATGAAAACCTTTGTTGTGATCACACATGCTCCATCCTACATGATTATCATTCCTCAATTAATCATTAACTATCCTGTTATGACGAACGCTTGTCTTAGTAACACTTATTATTTGCTCTAGCAGCATTGCCAGGTTGTTTTTTTATATGCAAATTTGTACTTTCGCTCTTGTCAGTCCAACATTTTTTAAATCTACCTCTACATACATATTTAAAAGGTTCATCTTATCTTATGTCCAGTTTGCACTATACAGAGCAGTTGCACACATGACTCCTTGGGGAAGTTTAGAATTTTTGAATTCATATTGCTGGAGTGTAGATGGAAGTTTCAGTGTGATATGGTGCTTCTAATTACTGTATTGGACTGACAAGACCTGATGGTCTGTGTTGCGACTAATGAAGATGTACATCATGTGGTGGGGAGATGCACACGAGTTCAAGCATTGTGTATGACTATTATAATTTCTCGGCACTACAAGATCTGCAGCATTTTACCTATTCTGGTCCTCATTGGCTTCTTTGTGATGACATTATTTTTTAGAAAGCCCAGGCTTCTATTGATTCCTCTGTTCAGTTCTTTTTTATAGGAGAAGGTTAATTTTTCAGATTTGTCCCTGCTTGCGTGCAGGGGACTTTGTTTTCTTATTTAAGAATTATGGTTAATATTTAATTTCATTGGCAGAGAAACTTTGTTATATAAATGTACATGTATCGATGTAGTAAGTATTGGAATATTGCTCTTTTCCTCTGTCAGAAGTGAATAACCCCAAAGAAACAAGATTACCCCCAGCACGACATTTGTATCTACATATTTTACATATATATTGTTCGAGCATGATTTTGAGGCTCTGGCTAGTATCCTGCTTGCCAATTTTGGTACATTATTGCCAATTTCTCCAAGCCGGACCTGATACACTACTAGGAAAAGGGCTATAGATAGGATTGACACTAATGGCGCACCAGAGAAGTAGTGCGCCACTACTATATACTAATGGCGCACGAGTTGGTGATGCGCCATTAGTGTGGAACCAGAAAACTGGTGCGCCACTAGTGATTTTTTTTCATTTTTACATACATACTAATGGCGCATTCTACTTCTGGTGTGCCATTACTAGTTTTAATTAGTAATGGCGCATCAGACATGGAGTGCGCCAGTACTGAATTTTTTTAATTCTTTTTTTTACAAAACTACTAATGGCGCACCGCCTCACAGTGCGCCATTATTAGTTTAAACTACTAATGGCGCATCCTGTAGAAGTGCGCCATTAGTATATATTTTGATATCATGAATATTTTTAAATATTATGAGCACTTTTTGATATCATGAATATTTTTAAATTTCATGGGCACTTTTTGAATTCATGAATATATTTTCAAATTTGATGACATTTTTTCATATTCAATATGATAAAATATTGAATATTCATGAGGACACTCGATCTCGATCCCCCTCCATCTCGATCTCGATCCCACCCGCGCCTCCTCTCCCCTCTTCATTTTAAAAAAAATAATAATAAAAAAGTGTAGACTACAATTGTTGTTAAACAACAATTATTACTGTTTTTATAAAAAATATTACTGTTTCATATTCATATTCATTTTCTAAAAAATTATTACATGCAACAAAAAAAATTACTTATGGCGCACCTCTGGCTGGTGCGCCATTGCTATATATATAAAAAAAGATTACTAATGGCGCACCACATTGCTATGAGTGTTTTCATGGCGCACCCCTTGACGGTGCGCCATTACTAACATTCCCCTCTCTATAGCTGGATACCCGGCCCTTCGCCCGATACCTCCTTCCCTCTCCCTCGCCAGATCCCCTTCCATCCCTCGCCACACTCCCTCCGGCTCCCCCGCGCCGCCGCCCCCGCGCCCCCGACCCACGAAGCACGTGGCCGCCGGCCTCCCCACGACCAACCGAGGCGCCCAGGAGGACCGCCGTCGTCTTCCTCTTCGACTACGAGGACCCGGACGAGCTCGGACGCCCTCGAGCCACCCCTTCGACGCCGCCGCCGACCCCGACCCCTCCGGCGACTGGCCACGCCCGCCCAGGTACCTCTCCTCCTTCCTCCCTCTCCACCCTTCCTCCCCATTCCCTCCCTCCCTAGTTCTTCTTACTATATGGATCAGAACATATGGAGCATTACTATTGTTCTTCTCTGAACCATTACCATCCCCTCCCTCCCTAGTTCTTCCTCCCCATTAATTTGCAGGATCAGAACAAGTTTGTAACAGGATGCTCTACAATGTTGATTAGGTGCATTACTATTGCTATATGGAGCAGCAATTTACTATTGCTATATGCTCTAGTTTGTATCAATGTGATTGTAGTTTTTCTTGTCATCAAGTTTAGTTGATGTTTATTTAAATATAGCTTATATGATCAGCCACTCTATGTATGATTGTGGCTTGAAGGTTCTGGAAGAACGTTTTTCCTTCAAATTCTATCTGGTGGCATTGTCATAGATTCCCTAGTTGTGTTGTTAATTGCTGCCTTTGTGCAATGCAGAACTGTTAAGAGTGATTTGGAGGATTCAAGATTCTGTGAAGCTCTTTTGACATTTAAAACTCAGAACTGAAGGTACTTAATAAACTCAAAAGCATTGATGATAACTCTTGTTGCCTAGAAACAGAGGTAGTTTACATATTGCATTGCTGGTGTTTGTTTATGTTCAGAGTTTAAGCATGTGTAGTGTAGTGTAGTGTAGTGAGGTCTGAACCATTGCACGATGTAGTGTAGTGTAGTGAGCTCTGAACCATGTTTAGTGTTGAGTACTTCAAGTTTACTGAACCTATTCATTTTTGTGGACTTAGTGAACATGATAAGACAAGCCAGATGCTCTATTTTTAATTAACAGTAATCCATGATCAGCAACAGTTTCTTTCACTAATTTTCAGTTAACAGCAATCCATGATTTTTTTTTCCAGCTAAAACTATTCATGATTTTTTGTTGGGTGACCTATTAGATCTGGAATGGAAGCTCACATAAGTTGAGCTGATTTTTGTTCATATGAAAGCAGAGGACCATATGGTCTGTGGCCTTTTCATCCATATGAAAGTAGAGACACATTGTGGTGCTAGTTTGCTGGGTTTTGTCTCCGACCATCGTGTCGTGATGATTTTGCAGGTACCCCGAGAGGCCCTTGAGTTTGCCGAAATGTCGATTAACTTCCGTTCCGGAAAATTCGGGTACTCCATATGTCTTATTTTCAGCAAAGGTCATGCTGAAATTTTCCGTGAATTTTAGCATGACTTTGCTAAAAATCAGACATATGGGGTACTTACTACTAATGCATGGGCCGGGGTATCTTAGTACTTAATTAAGTAGGATCAACTGCCCCGCCATTCTTGCTGCATTAAACCATAGGTGGCAATAGAGCCAAGTGATTAGGCCCAACTTAGAATTCTCGTTAGCATCGATAAACCCTAGATGATAAACCCAACATAGGTGGCAATAGAGCCAAGTGATTAGTGCCAAGTGATTAGGCCCAACCTAGGGTGCCTCGACATCGATAAACCCTAAATGATGAAAACTTAACTTGGCTTCTATAGGGTGCCTCGGTGTCGATGAGAACCTAAATGATGTACGCTTAGGCTTTTAGGGTGCCTCGGCGTCGACAAAACCTAAATGATGAAAGCTTAGGCTTTTAGGGTGCCTCGACGTCGACAAACCCAAAATGGTAAAACCTTGGCTTTTAGGGTGCCTCGGTGTCGATAAGAACCTAAATGATGAAAACTTAGGCTTTTAGGGTGCCTCGGCGTCGACAAACCCTAAATGATAAAAGCTTAGCTTTTAGGATGCCTTGGTGTCGACAAACCCTAAATGATGTAGTTTTCAATTATGAACGTAGGATATGTCGTCATCATCATCGGACGACGAAAATCTCCCGGCGGAGTGCGACTGGTGCCACGACGTTTGAGGTCTGTGCGACATGCCTCACCTGGACGATGATCGGCGCTTCAGCATTAAGCTCGAGGAGACCTTCGAAGTTGAAATGGTACACAACGACGACAAGTGTTATTTTCATAATTAAGCATGACTTCAACTATTTCAACGTGTAATTTTCATCTTTTACAATTCGAGTATAGCTTATCCCATGCCATGCAAGACGCTATGTCTTGGAGAGGATGGATTTTGAAGACCATGGAATTTCTGAAACAAAGAAAATTCACCTAAGGACTCATCACGATGTGGACTTTGAAGTAAATCTATATAATTCTGAGAGCGTAACCCATTTTGGTTGCAAAAATTGGGAATCATTTTGCAAGATGTATGGTTTTGACGAGGGTATGCTTATCACCATGGATCTTGGTAATCCTGACATCAACCAAGACAATATGGACATTTGGGTCCTTGTTGATACGCCTCCAGTTCTACCGCTATGTGAGTTTCTCAAACATAGTTATTAGCTGATTTATATTGTTTATTTCAAAATAGTTGACAGCTTATTTCCATTGACAACTTATTTTTATTGTTCAAAGAATGTGCGGGAGATGGTAGACAAAACCCACTACACCGATGGCTCCGAATTAACAACTTACAAGGAGAAAAATCATTTGGTCGGATTTTGTACTGACATTGAGAATTATAATATCTACAATCAAACTCCTCAACATTATGGTAAATACGTGCCACTAGTGCATGTGTTCAACTACGGTAACTACCATGGAGATACCCTGGTAAGATTTTAACTATTACGACATCCGTGCATCTTTTGCATACTTCTAAAACTAGTACATCATTGCTAACTATGAATTTATTACTATGTTTTTCAACAGATAATCCCATAGAATTGTGTGCCTCATATGATGTATCTGAAAGGTAGTGTTAATGTTTTGAACATACAGCCAGGTCGTCCTACGAATCTCAACTGTCCATACGAGATTTCTAAAAGAAGTGGAGACATGAAAATCAAAGGATGGAAAAAATGTATGGACAGTCGTAAGGAGCTTCTTGAAAGCAAAAGGAAGCGAAGCGCAAGAATTGGAGACAGGATGTTCTCCATTCTCCATAATGGAGAGTCAGGGTCTATATTGTTTTATGCTATTTTAGCTTAAATAGGGTATTTAGGTCCTGCCTAATACTGATGATCATGTGCTAAGAACAATTAAGTAGGGTTGGTTCGAAGACTATCAAGATGATGATCGTATGACTTGTTATGAATAACGAGTAGAAGTTGTATGATGATGATTAGTAGGACTTGTTAGGATTAGTATTACTTCCGACAAACTCGATACTCGCGGTCTCGAGACTTGTAATGTTTTATCTTTGTTCGGTCTTTTGAATTCGGAGTCTAATATGATGAATTATATTCGGAGACTAATCTTCTATTGTATTCGATGAATCTGCTGTTGCTGTGTGCTACTGTCTATATTCTGTCAAATAATATATTTTGTAACATGTGCAAAAATCAGAAAAGTAAAAAAAAAATAAAACCTAATATTCATACTAATGGCGCATCACTACAGAGTGCGCCATTAGTGTGCCAAAGCACATGGTTAAATATGGCCCCTGGGAGGCACACTAATGGCGCATGGTGTTATATACTAATGGCACACTGGATGGTGCGCCATTAGTATACCAGATACTAATGGCGAACTAGTGGTGCGCCATTAGTAAAAATTACTAGTGGCGTGCTACTAATGGCGCACCGGCGATGCGCCATTAGTAGGCAAAATCGGTGCGCCATTAGTAGGCCTTTTTCTAGTAGTGTATCAGCCAAGTGATGGAGAAATGTGCTCCAGATGTCATCCTGGTGGAGAAAACAGTTTCGCGGGGCATACAGGAGCTTCTACTGAAACAAGGTGTTACTCTGGTGCTTCATATGAAGCTCGACCGGCTGCAGAGAATTGCACGCTGCTCTGGATCTCCTATAGTCTTCTATCTCTAAATAAAAAAGGCTATATATGCAAAGGCAGGCTTGTTTGTCTTTTCTTGATTTGTAATATTTTCTGGTGCAACCAAACTATCTTTATATGCATATTATTCTCACATATATACTTGTATATTAGTCGAGACGTGCATTTGCACGTGCACGCTTACTAGTTTTTGTTAAAAAGTTACCACACGTGCTAAACAAGTTATCACGCCAGTTGAGCATAACTTATCATGTTGTCTACACAGAAATTACCGGGCATAGAAAATGGTTTTCCAACCTTCTCTGCACATGCACAGGCATGCATTAGACCTGGCCATCCTCCGGGCTGGGCCTGACCAAGCCCGAGGTAGAAAACTCAGGCCCGAGCCCGGCCGTCGGGCCTAGTTTTCAGGCCCGAGCCCGGCCCATCACAGCAAAAAACACGTCGGGCCTCGGGTCGGGCCTCTTCAGTAAATGGCATAAACAGCGGGCCCAAGCCCGGCCCGACCTAATCTTCGGGTTCAAAACCTAGGCCCAGGCCTGGCCCGGGAGCAGCGTTGGGTCAGGTCGGGCCGGGCTTTTTTGGGCCGGGTCGGGCCGGGCTGTTCGGGCCGGGCGGCCCATGGCCGGGACTAGCGTGCATGCATTAAAAGGAATTTTTTTGATGTCATCCTATATCCTTATTTCAAAAATTTAGTGTTTTATAACTCAAATCGCCGGGCCCATCGAAAAATCATTTTGACATAAAAAATCCGTCATTACGAGACCTACGAAACTAGATCCCATGTTGATATATTCTGACGACTTTTTTGGTGTAAATATTACAAGGCCTGGGCTATGTAAGTTATCTGCTCTGATGTGTGTATATTATCATACTATTTACACATGAGTTATTGTGGTACGTTTTTAACAGCTATTTTTCCGAGATAAAGTTAACATGGTGTTTGTGCATGAGTGACCACTCATGCGGTCCGTATATTACCACGCTATTTATACATATGTTACTGAGGGTATGTTTTCAAACAAATTCCTCCCCTTGTTATACCCCAAGGTCAAAAGTTATCATGGTGATTGTGCTTGTTCTCACGTATACTGTGTGTACATTACCATGCTATTTATATGGAAGCTATCGGGGATAAGTTGTAAACAACCCCTTCCCCCTGGTTTAGAGTTACCTGGTGTTTGTGCGCGAGTTATTAGATCTGTTTGTGTGTATATTACCATGCTATTTACAGGGGCATCTCCAGAATTTTGAGACCCCGGTGTGAAATGGGACATGGGGCCCAAAAGTTTGCAAAAATGTATAACTAATATAACTAGACATATTTTCACTTAAGAACATAGCTTCGAATATGTGTTAGTTTGTATAATATTTGAAAATATATCATATAGTAATGTCAAAGAGTAAACATATGTTCTACTGAAAACATCATAGGTGTAGTATTTTTTGAAACGAAATTTTTAAATCCATCGAGTCTATTCTTGCAAACTAAAAAAAACGATCTAGTCTTTTTTGTAATGAAATATGCTTGTAGTGTAGCAAAAGGGCACACAAGGAAGAAGTGGTACAATAACTAAAAATGAGATTACTGGTAATGTTCTAACCCTATTAATTTTGATTACATTAAGTACATGCCTAATCGAGTAGCACTACTCTACTAGTAGGGATTGCATTCGATACGATATGAAAACATCAAAAGAACCACAATTGTATCATAAAAGAGATAACCCTAACTAGTTTTTGTCCACCTATTTTGATTCCTGACTTATGGCTTACGACTTACCGCAGCAGGGAAACAGGTGCCGATGGTCGGCTGTACAGCGGACGTGTGGTGGCCGTCTCCCATCTATCGGCGGCTCGTTCCTTCGCAGAAGCAGGTAGAAGGTCCCTCGCTATTTCTCGCTCGTGGAGTCATTTTTTGGGGAGAAAGAGATCTAGTGCATCCGGCTGGGGGGCTGTTCGCTGCGATTAGTGAAAATATTGACTATGGGCCTCACACCAAACGAGCTTCCACTTTTGGTGCATCCGGCTGCACTTTTCAACCACCAGCCCATTAACCCGCTTGTGCCTTGTTACTTCGTTTGTTTCTTTTATTTGTTCGTCAGTTCGTTTTGTTCCTTTTCTTTTTTCTTTACTTCTTTTCATTTTTATTTTTTATTAAATGTGCGGTTTTTTTATTATGTGAACTTATTTTCAAATTCGATGACTTTTTTTAAAATCGATGAACTTTTCTACAAATTCGTTGAACTTTTTTCAAATTCTATGAACTATTTTGAAATTTGATGATTTTTTTCAATTTGGAAGAATCTTTTCAAATCAAGGAACTTTTTTGCAATTTTGATGAACTTTTTTCTTAGTCGACCAACTTATTTCAAAATCAGTCAACTATTTTTTTTTCATGTTTGATGAACTTTTTTTAAATTGGTGAACTTTTTATTAAAAATCAGCGAAAGTTTTTCAAAATCGATGAAGTTTTTTCAAAGTTGTGAAGTTTTTTAAATATCGATGAACTTTTTAAAAAAAATCAGTGAATTTTTTTCAGTTTTGTGAACTTTTCTTCCAAAATGAAGAACTTTCAGTTTTGCGACATTTTTATTAAGTAGTGGCCGCTGTTACTTTTAACAAATGCCAGGTAGCTCGAGTGGCCAGTTGCACTGGTATATGAACTCGATGTGGCGAGTTCGAAACCTGTAGGGAGAAGTATTTTTTGCGGCTTTTAGCTATTTATAGGAATTTACTGTGGCAACAAAACCGTATGATTTCTAAATCCCTTCGGTGCACCATTCAACATGAGCTCCTCCTTTCTTTTTCTTAAGCGTGGTTGCATGTGTACCTTCAAACGTGCATGCATGCATCTAAGACAAAATTGACATGTCAGCAAAGATTGCATCAAAATTCAAAATTTGAAATGTTTTTTAGCTCAAAGCATAACTCTGATTAAATATTCGTTTTCATGTAAAAATTCATCGCGATGAGATCTTCGAAACTAGATCCCATGTTGGTATTTTTTTTGATGATTTATCAGGTCAAAATTTACCACGCCTGGACTACATAAGCTATCACACCTGCAGTACGTAACTTACTAGGTACACTGAAGTTACCAGGGCATGTTTTCACTACTTTTTTTTCTGGGTAAAAAATTACAATGATATTTTTTTTAAAGGGAAAGCGTCGAAGGCGCCAAATTTTATTCATCTCCAAAAGTATTACAAAGGGATATACAGCAGGCCCTGTTAAAGAAATAAAAGGAGCAAATTCTGAACCTACATATGTGGGGATGAACAAAGCTGAAAGAAATAGGAACCTAGAAATTTAAGTTCCTGATGAACAACAGAGCAACCGTAGGCATCTGGATAGAGAAGCTGCAGGAATCTTCACGTAGAAAACCAGCGTTCCTTAGAAGAAGCATCAATCAAGACGATCCTTGAATGAAGAACATGCAAGTTAATGATCAGATTTGCAATACAACTTTCTAGCTTCGGTGTCGTGCCTGGGCCGCAAAGGTGAGGTCCACGTGCAGACATGAAAAGGCCTGCTTATAAATAGAACTTTGCGGCTTGTGTCGGGCCAGGCCTGTTTAGGAGTGTGCCTGGCCAGACCGATCCCTAGCAATCTCGTTGGCCACCTATGATCAGGCCAGTGGTACGTAAAATATCTTGCTATTTACGTAGAAGTTATTGGATGTAAGTTTTTCAACAATTTCTTTTCCCTGGGGTCAAAGTTACCATGGTGTATGTATGTGAGTTACCAGATCTGTGGTGCGTATATTATCATGCTATTTACACACAAGTTATCGGGGGTATATTTTCAATAAAAAATTTCCCGGGGTCAAAAAATTTCCCCTGGGAGTATGTTTTCAACAATATTTTTTTGGTTAAAAGTTACCATTGTGTTTAACTGTGAATTACTAGCATTGCGTTGTGTATATTACCATTCTATTAACACAAGTATCGGCGTGTGTTTTTACCATGAGTGTTTGTACGTGAGTTATCAGGTATACAGTACATATATCATCATGTTATTTCACAGAAGTTACCGGGGTATGGTTTCAACACCTATGTTTTCTTTGGGTCAAAGTTACCGTGGAGTTTGTGCATAAGTTATCACACCCGTGGTGTGTATTTCACCTTGCCATTTAGACAAAAGTTAATTGCGGTATATTTTCAACAACTTTTTTCTAGGTCAAAAGTTAGCACGGTGTTTATATGTGAGTTATCAACTTTGTGGTGTGTAAAATATCATGGTATTTACATACAGGTTACCAGGGATATGTTTTCAACAACAAACAATCCCGGGTCAAAAGTTTTCACAGTGTTTGTGAGTGTGTTATCAGCTTTGTGGTGTATTACCATGATATTTACACATAAACTACCGATGGTATGTTTTCAACAATTTTTTTCAGTATACTCCTCTCTCTTATATTTAGGAACAGGGGGTGTACAAAACAGAAGCAACGACCAATTTGGCTCTCCTCCGTCGTTAAAAAACAAATGGAAGAAAAAACATGAAAATAACTTGCACGTGCTTGATCAAGTAGATTGCTAGCTAAACCAAAAATAGCTAAGCTTGCCCATGTAGGATGTATAGCCTAGAGCCTTGCCTTGCTAGGCATCAACGGTGTTCAGACTAATAAAAAGCTAGGCACCAACGGTAAAAAAGATTCAAACGCATTCTAGGTAACGTGCTTTATTTTCTAGAGTATGTTCTTGTTCATTACAAAGAGATAAAATAGCTGTATGTTTATACATTTATACATTTGGCCAGGGATCTAATCCCACTAAACACATGGGAATTTATTTTTCTCATGCTGCCAAACAAGATCGCGAACCCGTCCAACGCAAACGTGCATATGTGAAGTACCATCGCAGCCACGAGATCGCAACCCTACGGTTTCCAAATCGTTCAGATCTGTTGCTAAAATAGAGTCGTTCGGAAGTTAGTAGAATCCTCATATACACACTACTTTGGGTCACAGAATGGCCTTAACGTTGAGTGACTCCGGTGCTGAGTCAAAGGGAGGTCATGCAAAATTGTTGTTCTAGCCATTTGACCCTTTTCATGAGATTGTTTTGAGGTCCTAGGACGATCTTCATGTTCGGTGACCCCCGATGCACGATCATAGTCGTGAAAAATAGCAGCTCTAGAAATTTCTAGTACTTCTATCACTGCACACCTTTGGTTAGGAAATTTTTGATGTACTAGGTGATACCCCGCGCATTGCTGTGGGATATTAGTATGCAGTATTGTAAACCTTCATGAGGTGCATTCTTAGAGTGCAGATAAGAGATAAAAGGGAAAATGAACCTACCATGGAAGTAGTATGTTTCTGAGGTCACGCAAACCACAGTTGTAATATATATAAGTGATTGTCATACTTAAATGTTAGTTTTATACCTTCGATCACGCAAATTACAGGAAGCTTGTCAAATCAATGAAGCAATTGTAGTGAGGTAATCATTCTGCAAAGTCTCTTTAGAATGTTCCAACAATAAATATATAGGTGGACAATAATGAACTTCGAGAACCATAACATCTTGGCCATGTAAGCTTGGCCATGTCTAACAAATTATTTATGTGTTTGCATCAGGTCATGGCCAATTTCGAGGCAACAACGAGGAGGTATACTATGTGGACATGCTCAACAAAGATCTCTTAGTGGCTCAACACTATACCATCAACAGCATGCAGTAGGTGAATGCCTCGTTAAAGGCGGAGATTAAAGAGCTGCACAACGAGATTCTTCAGCTCGCTAAGAATACTAATAAGATAAGGGACAAGAGGGATAAGCTAATCAAGGAGAGGGATGAGCTGAAGCAGGAGAGAAAACTCCTCGGGGCAGAGAGGAATGAGCTCGAGATGGACGTAGCTTATTTCAAAAAAGAAGGAGAGGGCAATAGAAATAAGTTTCGCCAGCTAAGTGTAATCCTTCATGAAGAATAGTTTCTTTAACCGGCTAGTCCTTCTTAGTTGATGATGAGTAACTTTTGTGAAGTTTAATTAACTTGTTAAGCTCATGAGAATTTTGTGGTAATGAGTATCTATTGAGTAAGTAGCTAGTGTTGATGAGGATCTTGTCTTAATGAGTATCTATCGAGTACAATTATTTAGTTTATGAAGTAAACTTTTTTATTACCAAAAAAAATCCATTTGCTGGTGTTGGCCAACAAGGAACGACAGTGTTAAGACGAACTTATTGCTGGCGTTGGACACGTGACACGCCAGCAGCACATAGCATACTGCTGATGTGGGCTGCAACGCCACCATCACTTTTTAGCAATGATGTCATGCTGGTGGCGTCAAGTGTCCACGTCAGCAAGGCCCTTTTTGCCATGCCATAGCTAGGATTTTCTGCACTAGAGTTAGTGAAGTAGTCGAGTAGATTGGCATCCTCCGCTGGCGTCCCTGAAGGAGGGCGTTCTGACTGACGCGAGTGCGAGATACGTCTAGAGGTGTTTGTGGAAGGGGAGAACTTCACACTGCTCGTGTGCGACCATTCCTACCACCCTCGGTACATGCCTTATTTGCAGAGTGTGAGATACGTTTAGAGGTGTTTGTGGAAGGGGAGAACCTCACGCTGCTCGTGTGCGACCATTCCTACCACCCTCGGTACATGCCTTATTTGCAGAGGGCTGTCGTCGATCAAAATACAAATATAAATAAATATATCTATTGTACTTTTTTGAACTCTACCACTATCTCTTAATAACATGCTAGTTGTTAACTGATTATTTAGTAATTTGCAATAAGAATGTGGTGATAACTATTTCCCACTATCTCTTAATTTGTAGTTCCTGTTATCTATGGTCTCCCTATAAAAATAAAAATAAAACTATGCAAATATGCAAAACCGGAGGAGGGCGGTGGTGTGGTGGCCTCCCTGAGTTGCACCACTAAACACATTGTTGCGGTATGTCCTATTTGGCGCCAGCTAACCAAATGGGCGCTCACGCGCGCCAGTATATATGGGCCGGCCCATCTGTGTTTTTTTTTCTTAAAACGTTTAACTTGTGGACCAGTCGAGCAAGGAGAGTTGACCATTGACTTTCTAACCGTGGAAAAAAAATTCACCAATTTTAAAAAGTTTCACCAATTTGAAAAAGTTCATTGATTCTGAAAATAGTTCATCAAATTTCAAAAAAAGTTAATCGAATTGAAAACAGTTCATGGGGTTTGAAATAAAGTTCATCGATTTTCCAAAAAAGTTTTCTAAAAACGAAAAAAAAAGATTATTGATTTCGAAAAAAGATCATCAAATTTGAAAAAAATTCAACAAAAATGGAAAAGTTCATCAAATTAAAAAACATTGATTTGAAAAACACCACAAATTTAAGAAAAACAAAAAGTAAACAGGAAACAAAAATAACATAGGGGGATTTCCTGTATCTAGAAATGAAAAAAAGAGCACATATACATAAGCGTGAAGATGGCCTAGTGGTTAGGGTAGTTGGCTCAAAGCAAGGAGATTGCTTATTCAAAACCTGTCACTCTCATTCCAAAATAATGTTTGAGTTTCAGAACAGAAATAAAAAACTTAAAAATGGGCCGGCCCAAAACTGAGGCGTAGTGTGTGCCGGTTTGCAGGTTGAACTACAACCGGTGCCTGAACCACCAAATAGGGTATGCCCTAGCGCAACTAATTGAGGAGCGCTTGTTCGGGAGCCCCCCAAGGGTCACTAGAGATGGGTTGAGAGCGCGCCGCCGCCATGTGTCATGTTCTGAACGCTCCCTCTAGATTTTTGTTTTTTCGCACGCGTTATCGGCTTTTTAGATGTTTTTTTGGGTTTTTTGGCTTTTCGGTTTTCCAACAGTTTTTCTTAGCTTCTCGATAAATTTTTATTTTAAAAACTATTTTTTGCGTGAAAAAACGTGTTTTTTGCTTCCGCAAGAGGCACGACCGTGACTCACTGAAACGGAAAAAAACATGTTTTATCATTTCTTTTACTTCTGCGGGAGGCACGGTTTTGCTTCCGCAAGAGGGATGGCCGTGCCTCTCAGAAATAGAAAACAAAATGTGTCTTCTCTTTATTTTTCTGCTGTGAGAGGCACAGTTTTGCTTCCGCTAGGGGCACAGCCGTGCCTCTCGGAAGCAAAAAAAAAATGCATTTTCCCTCTTTTTTTTTCTTTCATGAGAGGTACGGTTTTACTTCCGCGAGATGCACGGTTTTACTTCCGCGAGAGGCACGGTCTTGCCTCTCGGAAACGGAAAAAACATGTTTTCTTTATCTTTTTCCTTCTGTGAGAGGTACGGTTTTATTTATGCGAGAAGCACAATTTTACTTTCGTGAGAGACACGGTCGTGCCTCTCAGAAATGGTTTTCGGAAAGGGAAAAAAGTGCTCCCGGTTCGTTTTTTCGTCTGGTTTCTTCGTGAAAAAAATTCGTCAATACCTATCAACATGGGTTCTGGTTGTGAAGATCTCGACAGAAGGAATCCAATCATGAAAACGGTTCGAGATTCGGACGCACGGTTTAAGAGATTAAACGTTTTGAATAAATGAATCGATAAAAAAAGGGAAAACTTCGGGTTATGACAAGTGGTGCACATGGAGCATGCCACTAGTCGGTAGGGGGGATATGATCTTTAGAAGAAGTACTCCTTAATTAGTGATTTCAATATACCTATTGTTGCATTGTACTTTGAGATCGAGGACAAGGTCTGTTCCGCACGACAGAGCCCAATGAAAAGCCCGTACTGAGATTAATGCAACTTGTAAATATGAAAAATCAAAATTATATAAAAGCAGTTCAATTTTTATGATAACAAACACGTGTCTCCCATAACTCTGCGTGCACATTTTTATGGACAAATGACATTCCTAGTGCTCTTCATGAATCTCAGTTGATTCACATAGAGCATTTGGTGGGTTTTCAATGGAAAAGGGTATATATACGTTTGATTGATGACACAATGAAGGTGGTGAAGTGCACGCTAAGTACACCGCAATTGCAAACATTTTAGTCCTTCTAGGTATGTGACGGCTGCATGCAGGCCGCACTCAATGGCTCCATCTATTTCTAGTTGGAATCTCCACCGACCCCTTGCTCGAGAGGCAGAGCTCGATCGCCCATCCGTTTCCCGAGATGGGAAGTCGCGTATATCAGCAAGATGCAGTTTTGGCAGCACCTGACGGGACAAGATCCAGTATTGACTAGCCGTATGGAGTATATATACATTTCCTGATGCGGTGATGCCGCTTGTGCAAATCGGGAAGTGAACACGCACGCAAACACACACATGCATGTACTCCGGCGGCCGATCGATCGTGACCTAGATTGCCGGTCGCCCAATGGAATGTCTTCCACATGAAGCTTTAAGCCCCTCACGCGCCTTAACAATGTCACAGTGGCCGGCGGGTCGATCGGTTTGGCCTTTCCGGGCCTTGCTTGGGCACACCATGATTCTTTACTGCATTTGGAAACGTACTTACAATATGTATAGGAGTCTGGAGCTGACGGTGCTTGCTCGGGGAAGAAAAATCGTACTCCCTTCATGTATATGGCTTAATATGTTTTTCATGACTATCTTTGACTATTGATAAGATTAATAAAATATGAAATGTATAATGTAAAAATTATATCATTAGAAGTTTTTTTCATGTACGAATTTGACGGTATGCTTTGTGTAACTTGTATGTCATATATTATTGCTTTAACATGTAGTCAAAATTTGCCTGAAAAAACGTATTAGACTCTCTCTCTCTCTCTCTATATATATATATATATATATATATATATATATATATATATATATATATATATATATAAAGGAAATACATACTTGTGACAATTATGGTGTGACATATTGAAAATGTGTTCCAAAAACTAGCCATGCATCAAGTTACTAGTGTCTTCTACAATCTCACCCACACGCACAAACACGGCCCGTACTTTGCGGGAGTAATTGGTAGGGAAAATGAACTTAAGCTGAGTCGTACGCGTCCGAGCTTTTCCATATCCGCTCTATATTTGGGCTGAATATAAGGGGTGTCAGTCAGTCCAGGCATTTGAGGCCGGTTTGAGGCACCCGTCCTGATTATATTTTTTACCAGTCACTGCCCAGACCGTTTGCCCGAACATTTGAGGAGGGTTTGAGACATCTGGCTGTAGATACTCTAACGTGTTGGAAGTGAGTTCAGAAAACTAGCCATGCATCAATTAACTAGTGTCTTCTACAATCTCACCCACACCTCAAACACGGGTTGTACTTAATTTGCAGAAGTGAACCTACGGTATGGCCTTATTCTACTACTAGGAAAAGGTTTATAGATGGTCTCAAATCAGTAGCGGACACGAACAGATGCCTGCCACTACTACTTTCCAAAATAACAGTGGCAGGTAAAAAAAAAACTACCGCCACTACTTTAATTTGTCCACAACAGTGGCGAGCAATATTTAGCACCCACCACGGTTAAACTCTTCCCAAATTTCACGCGAGGATGAAAACAGCAGTGGCGCGTGTGCATAGAGTCATGAACCAATGGATGGCAAAAAGTATACCCACACACATATCTTTCGGCAACCAGCGTCAGAAAGATTTGGGGTTTACATGGTGTGTTAATCATGAAAAAAGTTTGGAGTTGAAATGCTACAAAACGTGGAGTTGCGTCATTTTTCACTCGAAACCATGACACTTTGGGAAAGACTGTTCAGTTTGTACATGAGATGCATCAAATTTTTGCCTTAACGCTATCAAATTTTTACCACACTGTACAGGGTTCGGATGAACACATCATGACAAGTTTCATCCCTTTCCGAGCTCGTTTGCACCTGACGGGACAAGATCCAGTATCGACTAGCCATATATATTTTCTGATGCATTCGCAAAAAAAAAAAAAATCTGATGCCCCTTGTTCAAATCGGGAAGTGAACACGCACTCAAACACACATGCATGTACTCCGGCGGCCGATCGATCGAGACCTAGATTGCCGGTCGCCCAATGTCTTCCACGTGAAGCTTTACGTCCCTCATGCGTATTAACAATGTCACAGTGGCCGGCGGGTCGATCGGTTTGGTCTTTCCGGGCCTTGCTTGGGCACCACCCCAGGATGATTCTTTACTGCATTTGGAGACGTACTTACTATATGTCGAGTCTGGAGCTGACGGCGCTTGATCGATCGGGAAAGAAAAATCGTACGTACTTGTGGCAATTCTGGTGTGACGTGCTGAAAGTGTGTTCCGAAAACTAGCCTTGCATCACGATTACTAGTGTCTTCTACAATCTCACCCACACGCCACGCACAAACACGGGCTGTACTTTATGGGAGTAATTGGTATGGGAAATGAACTTAAGCTGAGTCTCCCTCGTTGATTTCACTGAAATGCCAAAATTCATTGTAATTAAACTCGAAGAGAATCTTTTTTTTTGTTCTTAAGTGTTTTTTAACAAAACGTTATGGCTTAATCATTTACATTGAAAATAAAGAATGTGGATCAAACATAAATAACAAAGGGCCGTGATAAAATCTGAAATAAGTTACATAGAGTTCTCCAAAGTCATCGTCCTCAGCTATTTGCATTGCAAAGTTCTTCCATGCCCTCTATGAAAAGGGACCCCCACCCGCCCCTCCACCCTAGGAGTACTTTTTATTTATGGTGAGCCGCTGGCGAGTCAAAGGTACGAGAGCCGAGCGGGGCCGTTCACCTGGCGGGGTCGCCGAAGGGCCGCCGGTGGCCAGCGGAGACGGGGCGATGAGAGGTACCTGCTGCTGAAACGGAAACACCTTCTTATCAAAGTAAACGTGTCGGGAGGTGAATACACGATGTGAGACAGGATCGTAGCAGCGGTAGCCTTTGGTGTTAGGTGGGTAGCCGAGAAAGATGCAAGCGACGCAGCGGGGTGCAAGCTTATGAGGCGCAGTGGCGGCGATGCTAGGGTAGGAGAGACAACTGAAGATGCGAAGCTCATCATAAGAGGGCGATGCACCGAAGAGGAGGTGATGAGGTGCAAAGTTCCCACGAGTACGACAGGGGCGGATGTTAATGAGGAGTGATGCGGTGGCGAGAGCGTCAGGCCAAAAGCGCGAAGGCACATTGGCATGAAAGAGAAGGGTCCGAACGCAGTCATTAAGAGTGCGAAGGACACGCTCAGCGGGACCGTTCTGTTGCGAAGTGTACGTGCATGTGAGACTAAAAGTCATGCCATGTGTGGTGAGGAGAGTGCGAACAACTAAGTTGTCGAACTCCTTCCCATTATCTGTCTAAAACGTGAGAATGGGACGACCAAACTACGTGAAAACATAGGAGTAGAAAGCGGCGAGAGTGGAGATGACATCCGACTAACGACGCAACGTGAAGGTCCACACATAGTGCGAAAGATCCTCAAGTATAACAAGATAATAAAGATAGCCCGTATTACTTCCAACTGAAGAGGTCCAAACATCACTATGAATTAACTCAAACGGGTACGATGCAACATGAGAAGATGCCCTAAATGGAAGACGAGCATGTTTGCCAAGGCGACATGCATGACACGGGTGATCCTCGATCTCATTACACGTGAAAGAAAAACTCCGAAGTATATGACGAAGAGTGGCGGGGTTGGGATGACCCAAGCGAGCATGCCAAAGATCCACTCCGGTGGCAAGAGCGACAGGGGCGGCAGAGGTGGTGGAGGCGGTGGAGTGGACCGGGTAGAGCTCGTAGGGGCTATCACTTCAGTGGAGTACCATCCGGGTACGAGCGTCCTTAACAGAAAAACCACATTCGTCAAACTCAACGCTAACAGGATTTTCACGTGTAAAAGAACAAACAGAGACAAGATTTTTAATACGATCAGGAGAAACTAAGATGTTAGATAATGGCAATGAAGTAGAAGTAGATGGAAAAGATGCATGTCCTAAGTGAGTAATGGGAGGGAGTAACCGTCACCAACGGTGATGCGAGTGAAAGTGTGGACGGGATAGGAGGTGTGGAGGTTACCGGGATGAGCCGCCATATGCGCGGTAGCTCTAGTGTCCATATACCAGTCACCGTCGCCGGTGTAGGTGGATGGTGAGGGAGCGGAGTGCAGGGCCGCCAAGAGAGATGGGTCCCACGGCGCCGGTGGGAGGGCGGGCTGCTGGGGCGGGACCGTCAGGGGCAGCGGCGGCAACCCACCTGGCTGCGGCGGCTGCCCTTAGGAGAGGGGCCCGTAGGGCGCCGCATAGGGCTGCGGCGCGGAGTAGAATGCCTGATGGGATAGAGGCCGCACGGCGAGGATACCCGGGGCAGGGGCGTGGGGAACCGGCATGGAGTAGGCATGCACAATGCCAGTCCAAGGGTTCTGGCCGGCATACCACGGGGCCGGCTGGTACTGCTGCTGTTGGTGGCGGGTTGTTCCTCCCTAAGCGCTGGTGCCCTGCTGCTGCTTGTGGCCTCTGCGGTAACCACCGCGGCGGCCACATTAGCGGCCGGCGGGGACGGCGAGAAGGGGGCGGTCGGCGCCTGCGGGAAGAATGGCGGGGGCGGGAGGGCCGGCATGGGACACGGTGGCGGCGGCGCCTGTCCCCCGCGGGTGCCGGCGATGAGAGCGGTGTGGGTCGCCCGAGTCCGGGCCATCTTCATCCACCGCTCCTCCAACTTGAGGTACACCACCACCTTAGCGAAGGTAGGCTCTAGGATGAGGGTGAGCTTGGAGGTGGCATTCGCAAAGTCCTCGTTGAGGTCGACGGTGAGGGTGTTGATGAGGAGCTCGCCTTCGATCGTCTCGCCGAGATCGCAGAGCTCATCAGCAAGCTTTTTGAGGCGCATGCGAAAATCGTCGATGGACGAGTCAAGCTGCTGGCACCCGTAAAACTCGCCGTGAAGGAGGTCCTTGCGCTCTAGTTTGTTATCTGTGAAGAGGTCGTTGAGCTTGGTCCAGACGGCGTAGGCATTGTCGTCATCATCCACCACCGTGTGGAAGAGGTCCTTGGAGATGGTGAGGTAGAACCAGCGGATGATGGTGGCGTCGAGGATCATCCACTCCTCGTCGCGAATCATGAGGCTCGAGTCCACAATGCCGTCGACGTGGCCGTGGACCAGGTACTCGCGAAACACCAAGGAGAAGTACCACTTCCAAGCGGAGTAGGACGTGGTGGATTGTTCAAGCACCACTGGAACCTGCTCATGGATGTTGAGATCGCAGGCGAGGGTGACATCGGGACCGGCGAAGGGGTTGGAGACGGCGGAGGAGGAGGAACTCATGGCGCAGCAAGGGTAGAGGGGTGTGGCGCGAGTGGAGAGCTAGGGTTCGGCGCGCGTCGGGTGTGGGTGCGGCTCGGGTGGGGGTGGCGTGGGGTGGGGAGGGAGGTGCGGAAGAGGAGGGCGCAGCGATGACCGGCGGTGGGTGGCGCGATGGGTGGTCGGGGGGGGGCAACTATCAGCGGCGTCGGCGACCGAAGAGATCGGTGGCAGTGGTAGCGGGTGGCGGTGGTGAGAGGGTGTTGTGGCGGCGCGAGGGAGGCGTGGCGGTGGCGACGACGCGAGGGAGGCGTGGCGGTGGCGACGACGCGAGGGAGGCGCGGCGGCGGCTAGGGCTAGGATCTTTCTGTGATAGATACCATGTGTAAGACTGGACTAGGCTATGCAACACAATTGCATTGATCGGTGCACCAGGCACGTATTGATCGGTGCACCAGACACGTATATATGATATACAGAGAGGAGCCACAACCTCAACTAAACAGATGAACTAAAAGTTTGGCCCAAGACACAATATACACATACACAATATATTCAACAATGTTGAATCAGTTGAGGCAGATTAAACCTTTACGTGCTAAACCTTGGTTTATAATGGGTGACTATTATCTGTTAGAAGTAATGGGCTTGGCCCATGTACAAACTTTGAAATTTCCAAAGTAAATCTCAAAGACCCATGAATAAATGGCAAAATGCAGTTCTAAAGTTTAGCCTCATATCGTTAGTGGAGCAGGTGGGTTCTCCCCACTACACTATGTGGTGAATATGAGGAGAGAAAGAGAACACCACACACATGTTCACCTAGCCTAGCACAGGCTCGGGCGGGGGCGAAGGGCACACGCGTGCGACATGCGCGTGAGTGGTCCACCGATTTGTGGCTTTTCAAGAGCGCGGCTTCCTTTTGTTTTTTTATATCTTGGCGGACAAGTTGCTTGTTTACTTGTCCGGTAAGTTTACGACTTGGAAACCAAGTCAGTTTGAAATCATGGTCACGACACAATACTACCTCGGTCCTCCTATGTATACTACTTACTTGCGGTTGTTGTACATGTTTTCATGTTCATCTAGTGTGTTAGTCTGTTGCATGCTAGTAATAGATTTACTCCTGATTTATATTCTAGAATTAATAAAAAAATTGCCTAATTCTCCAACAATCCAAACACCTAATTGTAGGCAATTTCCCAAGTTAACTATGCCTGAATTCACTGATGTACCAAGGTCGGATAAGTTTACCAGTGTGCACTTTAAGAGATGGCAGGTGAAGTCCACGGTCTGGCTTACTGCTCTGGAAGTTTTCCAGGTTAGTACTGGCATGCTAGAGGGAATATCTGATGAAGATTAGAGAAAATTTTGGGAAGCCAATACTGTCTTTGTGGGATGCATTCTAAGTGTTCTTACTGACCGTCTGCGTGATGTGTACATGCACATGCAAGGTGGGAAGATACTGTGAGACCCATTGAATGTCAAATTTGATGCAACATATGCAGGCAATGTACTGTAGGTCATGGAGGGCTTCCATGACTACAAGATGGTGAGTAATCGTTTCGTAGTTGAACAATCTCATGAGATATAGTGCACTGTAAAGGAACTCACACTCCTTAAGTGTGATTTGCCTGATAAATTTGTGGCTGGATGCATCATTGCAAAGGTGCCTCCTGCATGGGCGAGTTTCGCCACAACTCTGAAACATAAGAGAGAAGCTATATTAATTAAAAATTTGATAGCAATGTTGAGGAGAAAACTCAGGCTAAAGTGAAGGAAATATGCCCTAGAGGCAATAATAAAGTTGTTATTTATATTTCCTTATATCATGATAAATGTTTATTATTCGTGCTAGAATTGTATTAACCGGAAACTTAGTACATGTGTGAATACATAGACAAACAGAGTGTCCCTAGTATGCCTCTACTTGACTAGCTCATTAATCCAAGATGGTTAACTTTCCTGACCATAGACATGTGTTGTGATTTGATGAAGGGGATCACATCATTAGAGAATGCTGTGATGAACAAGACCCATCCGTTAGCTTAGCATAATGATTGTTTAGTTTATTGCTATTGCTTTCTTCATGACTTATACATGTTCCTCTGACTATGAGATTATGCAACTCCCGAATACCGGAGGAACACTTTGTGTGCTATCAAATGTCACAACGTAACTGTGTGATTATAAAGATGCTCTATAGGTGTCTCCGATGGTGTTTGTTGGGTTGGCATAGATCAAGATTAGGATTTGCCACTCTGAGTATCGGAGAGGTATCTCTGGGCCCTCTCGATAATGCACATCACTATAAGCCTTGCAAGCAATGTAACTAATGAGTTAGTTACGGGATGATGCATTATGGAACGAGTAAAGAGACTTGTCGGTAACGAGATTGAACTAGGTATGATGATACCGACGATCGAATCTCGGGCAAGTAACATACCGATGACAAAGGGAATGATGTATGTTGTTATGCGGTTTGACCGATAAAGATCTTTGTAGAATATGTAGGAGACAATATCAGCATCCAGGTTCCGCTATTGGTTATTGACCGGAGATGTGTCTCGGTTATGTATACATAGTTCTCGAACCCGTAGGGTCCGCACGCTTAAATTTTCGATGATGATTTGTATTATGAGTTGTGTGTTTTGGTGACCGGAGTTTGTTCAGAGTGCCGGATGAGATCACGGGCATGATGAGGAGTCTCGAAATGGTCGAGAGATAAAGATTGATATATTGGAAGGTTATATACGGACACCGGAATCGTTCCGATAAGGTTCGGGGATTTTTCAGAGTACCAGGAGGCTACCAGAACCCCCCTCCCCCCCTAGGAAAGTTAATGGGCCTATTGGGCCATAGTGGAGAGAGGTGATACGTCTCCAACGTATCTATAATTTTTTATTGTTCCATGCTATTATATTATCTGTTTTGGATGTTCATGGGCTTTATTATGCACTTCTATATTATTTTTGGGACTAACCTATTAACCCAGAGCCCAGTGCCAGTTTTTGTTTTTTCCCTTGTTTCAGTGTTTCGTAGAAAAAGAATATCAAACGGATTCCAAATAGAATGAAACCTTTGGGAGCGTGATTTTTGGAATGAACGTGATCCAGGAGACTTGGAGTTGAAGTCAAGGAAGCTTCGAGGTGGCCACGAGGCAGGGAGGGGCGCCTGCCCCCTGGGCTTACCCCCACCCTCATGGGCCCCTCGTGGCTCCCCTGACCAACTTCTTCCGCCTATATATATATATATCCATATACCCTAAAAACATCGAAGAACAGAATAGATCGGGAGTTCCGTCGCTAGAAGCCTCCGTAGCCACCGAAAACCAATCTAGACCCATTCCGCCCCCCTGCCGGAGGGGGGAATCCCTCTCCGGTGGCTATCTTCATCATCTCGGCGCTCTCCATGACGAGGAGGGAGTAGTCCACCCTTGGGGCTGAGGGTATGTACCAGTAGCTATGTGTTTGATCTCTCTCTCTCTCTCGTGTTCTTGAGGTGGCATGATCTTGATGTATCGCGAGCTTTGCTATTATAGTTGGATCTTATGATGTTTTCTCCCCCTCTACTCTCTTGTGATGAATTGAGTTTTCCCTTTGAAGTTATCTTATCGGATTGAGTCTTTAAGGATTTGAGAACACTCGATGTATGTCTTGCATGTGCTTATCTGTGGTGACAATGGAATATCACGTGATCCACTTGATGTATGTTTTGGTGATCAACTTGGGAGTTCCTTGACCTCGTGAACTTATGCATAGGGGTTGCCACACGTTTTCGTCTTGACTCTCCGGTAGAAACTTTGGGGCACTATTTGAAGTTCTTTGTATTGGTTGAATAGATGAATCTGAGATTGTGTGATGCATATCGTATAAGCATACCCACGGATACTTGAGGTGACATTGGAGTATCTAGGTGACATTAGGGTTTTGGTTGATTTGTGTCTTAAGGTGTTATTCTAGTACGAACTCTATGATAGATTGAACGGAAAGAATAGCTTCGTGTTCTTTTACTACGGACTCTTGAATAGATCGATCAGAAAGGATAACTTTGAGGTGGTTTCGCACCCTACAATAATCTCTTCGTTTGTTCTCCACTATTAGTGACTTTGTAGTGACTCTTTGTTGCATGTTGATGGATAGTTATATGATCCAATTATGCTATTATTGTTGAGAGAACTTGCACTAGTGAAAGTATGAACCCTAGGCCTTGTTTCAACGCATTGCAATACCGTTTACTCTCACTCTTATCATTAGTTACCTTGCTGTTTTTATATTTTCAGATTACAAAATCCTATATCTACCATCCATATTGCACTTGTATCACCATCTCTTCACCGAACTAGTGCACATATACAATTTACCATTGTATTGGGTGTGTTGGGGACACAAGAGACTCTTTGTTGTTTGGTTGCAGGGTTGTTTGAGAGAGACCTTCTTCAACCTATGCCTCCCACGGATTGATAAACCTTAGGTCATCCACTTGAGGGAAATTTGCTACTGTCCTACAAACCTCTGCACTTGGAGGCCCAACAACGTCTACAAGAAAAAAGTTGCGTAGTAGACATCAAGAGGGAGGCTGCCACAAGAGGTGGGGCGCGCCACTCCCAAGCTCCAACCAAATTGGACTAGGGTTGTGGGGCGCGGCCCCCCTTTCCTTCTCCCTCTCCCCTTTCCCCTTTTCCCTTTCCGTTAGTTGGAACGAGGGGGGCGAATCCTACTTGGACTAGGAGTCCAAGTAGGATTCCCTCTTGGAGCGCCCCCCTAGGGCCGGCCACCTCCTCCTTCCCCCTTTATATACGGGGGCGGGGGGCACCCCAGAGGCACACCAAGATTTCTCTTAGCCGTGTGCGGTGCCCCCCTCCGCAGTTTACCACCTCGGTCATATTGTCGTAGTGCTTAGGTGAAGCTCTGCGTGGATCACATCACCAACACTGTCATCACGCCGTCATGCTGACGGAACTCTCCCTCGTCCTTCTACTGGATCAAGAGCTCGAGGGAAGTCATCGTGCTAAACGTGTGCTAAACACGGAGATGCCGTATGTTCGGTACTTGGATAGGGTGGATAGTGAAGGCGTTCGACTACATCAACCGCGTTACTAAACGCTTCCGCTTTCGGTCTACGAGGGTACGTGGACACACTCTCCCCTATCGTTGCTATGCATCTCCTAGTTAGATCTTGCGTGCTTGTAGGAATTTTTTTGAATTACTATGTTCCCCAACAGTGGCATCCGAGCCAGGTCTATGCGTAGATGATATATGCATGAGTAGGACACAAAGAGTTGTGGGCGATAATAGTCATACTGCTTACCACCAACGTCTTACTTTGATTCGGCGGTATTGTTGGATGAAGCGGCCCAGACCGACATTACATGACCGCGTTCATGAGACTGGTTCTACCGACGTGCCGTGCACACGGGTGGCTGACGGGTGTCCGGTCCTTGTTGAAGGTTAAAACAGCACACTTGACGAAAAATTGTTGTGGTTTTGATGCGTAGGTAAGAACAGTTCTTGCTAGAAGCCCGTAACAGCCATGTAAAACTTGCAACAACAAAGTAGAGGATGTCTAACTTGTTTTTGCAGGGCATGTTGTGATGTGATATGGTCAAGACGTGATGAGATATAAATTGTTGTATGATATGATCATGTTTTGTAAAAGTTATCGGCAACTAGCAGGAGCCTTATGGTTGCCGCTTTATTGTATGAAATGCAATCGCCATGTAATTGCTTTACTTTATCACTAAGCGGTAGCGATAGTCTGTTGGAGATATGCCCTAGAGGCAATCATGTATGATGATATTTCCTATGTGTTTATGAATAAAGATAGTCCTGGGACATTATCAATGATGTGTATTAGCAAGTATGTGACTTGTTTGTGGGACTATGCATTGTATGATGACTGTCCTAAAAGGTCCCTAGTCGAAAGGGCTGTGTGGACGCGCAGCCAACTAGACTAGCATATGACACGGTCGATGGCTTGGTCTCACTAGCCATGGATCATTGGATGCTAACCGGATAATATGGACTTGGAAGGATCTGGTCGGATTCGACATAGTCGGATCCGAGTCGAGATAAGGTCAGAGTCGGACAGACCCAACTATGAGACGCAGCGATATGTCATCTGTGAGTCTCGAGTACAACATATGTTCTATGTCCTAAGATTTGAGCTGACGCATGTACTCGGGATGGTGACATAATTGCTTTGGGCCGACCAAACGCTACTCTGTAACTGGGTAGTTATAAAGGTAGGTTTAGGGTTTGTCAAGAACCATGCTGCGAGACATGGTCAAGCAAGATGGGATTTGCCCCTCCGATCAGGAGAGATATACTCTGGGCCCCTCATGTGATCCGACCAGGATAAGCATGGCCATGCGACAAGGATTATGAGATAATCCGGTTTGTGGTCGGCATCACTGGAACAAGAAAGAGGTCGGGCTAGCACAAGGATGACAGACTCGCCTTGAGCCCGACAACATATATCGTGTGGCAAAAGGAATGGAAGTATGATGTACAGGTTCACCTACCCAGCTTCATCGTCAGCTTGGTGGTCGGCATGCCTTGCTAGAGGCCGCTACCAGCCATGTAGTCCAGAGGTGATCCGAACTGCGACCAAGCCTGCTTGAACCTAAGGGGTCGCGCGCTTAAGGAGGACACTGGTGGGATGTGATCCGAGCTGTATTCGGATTGTGGCCGAGTAGACTTATGGGCTTTAGGGTCCGTGCGAGGCCCAAGTGTTGAGCCCACGACGGATGCCTATATAAAGTGGGGTGCAACACACTCATGCGATTGTTCGCTTCAGCACTGCCACTAGGGTTTGCATGTGTTGCGAATAGACACCTCCACTCGCCGCCGGTTGTGTGATCGGACCTAGTAGTCCGCCGCACGACGTTCCTCCTGCACGCGCGGATACTGTTAGAGGCGGTGCACTTGCACCGCTCCAGCGAACCTGTACGTGGGAACTGACTACCGGCTGTACGAGGGAGATCGGACGAGGAGGAGACGATCCACACGGACGCGCTGCCCCAACTCTTCTTCCATTGCACGGCACTGCGCGTCTAGTGGTAACGAACTGCGATCCATCTCCCGTAGCATGTTCTTGGTTGTTCTGCGCGTAGGAAAATTTTAATTTGCAGTCGACGCACCCTACCGTAGAACCCAACATAGTCGTAGAAGCAATAGTTGGTGAGACGACAATGATGCTACGATGAAGATCAAGGTGTCAAGCCGGTGATGATGGAGATCATGACGGTGCTTTGGAGATGGAGATCAAAGGCACAAGATGATGATGACCATATCATGTCACATATTTTGATTGCATGTGATGTTTATCCTTCATGCATCTTATTTTGCTTAGTACGGCGGTAGCATTATCAGATGACCCCTCACTAAATTTCAAGGTTGCTACAGTTCGTCGTGCACCGTTGCTATAGTTCGTCGTGCCGAGACACCACGTGATGATTGGGTGTGATAAGCTCTATGTTCACATACAAAGGGTGCAAGTCAGTTTTGCACGTGCAGAATACTCGACTTAAACTTGACGAGCCTAGCATATGCAGATATGTCCTTGGAACACTGAGACCGAAAGGTCGAACATGAATCATATAGTAGATATGATCAACATAGTGATGCTCACCATTGGAAACTACTCCATCTCACGTGATGATCATACATGGTTTAGTTGATATGGATCACGTGATCATTTAGATGACTAGAGGGATGTCTATCTAAGTGGGAGTTCTTAAGTAATTGATTAATTGAACTTTAATTTACCATGAACTTAGTACCTGCTAGTATTTGCATGTCTATGTTGTTGTAGATCAATGGCCCGTCTACCGTTCCCTTGAATTTCAATGCGTTCCTAGAGAAAGCTAAGTTGAAAGATGATGGTAGAAACTACACGGACTGGGTCCGTAACTTGAGGATTATCCTCATTGTTGCATAGAAGAATTACGTCGTGAAAGCACCGCTAGGTGCGAGACCCGCTGTAGGAGCAACTCCGAACGTTATGAACGTCTGGCAGAGCAAAGCTGATGACTACTCGATAGTTCAGTGTGCCATGCTTTACGGCTTAGAATCGGGACTTCAAAGACGTTTTGAACATCATGGAGCATATGAGATGTTCCAGGAGTTGAAATTAATATTTCAAGTAAATGCCCGAGTTGAGCGATATGAAGTCTCAAACAAGTTCTACAGCTGCAAAATGGAGGAGAATAGTTCTGTCAGTGAACACATACTCACAATGTATGGGTACCATAACCACTTGACTCAGCTGCGAGTTAATCTTCCTGATGATAGTGTCATTGACAAAGTTCTTCAATCACTGCCACCAAGCTATAAAGGCTTCGTGACGAACTATAATATGCAAGGGATAGAAAAGACAATTCCCGAGCTCTTCGCGATGCTAAAGGATGCGGAGGTAGAAATCAAGAAGGAGCATCAAGTGTTGATGGTGAACAAGACCACTAGTTTCAATAAAAAGGGCAAAGGGAAGAAGGGGAACATCAAGAAGAACAGCAAGCCAGTTGTTGCTCAAGGGAAGAAACCCAAGTTTAGACCTAAGCCTGAGACTGAGTGCTTCTACTGCAAAGGGACTGGTCACTGGAAGCGGAACTGCCCCAAGTATTTGGCGGATAAGAAGGATGGCAAAGTGAAAGGTATATTTCATATACATGTTATTGATGTGTACCTTACTAATGCTTATAGTAGCGCCTAGTTATTTGATACTGGTTCTGTTGCTCATATTTACAACTCGAAATAGGGGCTACAGATTAAACAAAGATTGGCTAAGGATGAGGTGATGATGCGCGTGGGAAATGGTTCCAAAGTCGATGTGATCGTCATCGGCATGCTACCTCTACATCTACCGTCGGGATTAGTTTTAGACCTAAATAATTGTTATTTGGTGCCAGCATTGAGTATGAACATTATATCTGGATCTTGTTTAATGCGAGACGGTTATTCATTTAAATCAGAGAATAATGGTTGTTCTATTTATATGAGTAATATCTTTTATGGTCATGAACCCTTGATGAGTGGTCTATTTTTGTTGAATCTCGATTGTAGTGATACACATATTCATAATATTGAAGCCAAAAGATGCAAATTTAATAATGATAGTGCAGCTTATTTGTGGCACTGCCGTTTAGGTCATATTAGTGTAATGTGCATGAAGAAACTCCATGATGATGGGATTTTGGAATCACTTGATTATGAGTCACTTGATGCTTGCGAACCATGCCTCACGGGCAAGATGAATAAGACTCCGTTCTCCATAACAATGGAGCGAGCAACTGACTTATTGGAAATAATACATACTGATGTATGCGGTCCAATGAGTATTTAGACTCGCAACAGGTATCGTTATTTTCTAAACTTCATAGATGATTTGAGCAGATATGGGTATATCTACTTAATGAAACATAAGTCTGAAACATTTGAAAAGTTGAAAGAATTTTAGAGTGAAGTTGAAAATCATCGTAACAAGAAAATAAATTTTCTACGATCTGATCGTGGAGGTGAATATTTGAGTTATGAGTTTGATCTTCATTTGAAACAATGTGGAATAGTTTTGCAACTCACGCCACCTAGAACACCACCGCGTAATGGTGTGTCCGAATGTCGTAACCGTACTTTATTAGATATAGTGCGATCTATGATGTCTCTTACCGATTTACCACTATTGTTTTGGGGTTATGCATTAGAGACAGCTGCATTAACGTTAAATAGGGCATCATCGAAATCCGTTGAGATGACACCTTATGAAATGTTGTTTGGCAAGAAACCAAAGTTGTCATTTCTTAAAGTTTGGGGTTGTGATGCTTATGTGAAAAAGCTTCAACCTGATAAGCTCGAACCCAAATCGGAGAAATGCGTCTTCATAGGATACCCAAAGGAAACTGTTGGGAACACCTTCTATCACAGATCCGAAGGCAAAATATTCGTTGTCAAGAATGGATCCTTTCTAGAGAAGGATTTCTCTCGAAAGAAGTGAGTGGGAGGAAAGTAGAACTTGATGAGGTAATTGTACCTTCTCCCAAATTGGAAAGTAGTTTATCACAGAAATCAATTCCAGTGACTCCTACACCAATCAGTGAGGAAGCTAATGATCATGAAACTTCAGATCAAGTTACTACTGAACATCATATGTCAACCAGAGTACAGTCCGCACCAGAGTGGTACGCTAATCCTGTTCTGGAGGTCATGTTACTTGACCATGACGAACCTACGAACTATGAGGAAGCGATGATGAGCCCAGATTCCGCGAAATGGCTTGAGGCCATGAAATCTGAAATAGGATCCATGGATGAGAACAAAGTGTGGACTTTGGTTCACTTGCCCGATGATCGGCAAGCAATAGAGGATAAATAGATCTTCAAGAAGAAGACTGACGCTGACGGTAATGTTACTGTCTACAAAGCTCGGCTTGTTGTGAAAGGTTTTAAACAAGTTCAAGGAGTTGACTATGATGAGACCTTCTCAACCATAACGATGCTTAAGTCTGTCCGAATCATGTTAGTAATTGCCGCATTTTATGATTATGAAATTTGGCAAATGAATGTCAAAACTGCATTCCTTAATGGATATCTTAAAGAAGAGTTGCATATGATGCAACCAGAAGGTTTTGTCGATCCTAAAAGTGCTAACAAAGTGTGCAAGCTCCAACGATCCATTTATGGACTGGTGCAAGCCTCTCGGAGTTGGAATATACGTTTTGATAGTATGATCAAAGCATATGGTTTTATACAGACTTTTGGAGAAGCCTGTATTTATAAGAAAGTGAGTGGGAGCACTACAGCCTTTCTGATAAGTATATTGAATGACATATTGTTGATCGGAAATGATGTAGAATTTTCTGGAAAGCATAAAGTAGTGTTTGAAAGGAGTTTTTCAAAAAAAGACCTCGGTGAAGCTGCTTACATATTGGGCATCAAGATCTATAGAGATAGATCAAGACGCTTGATAAGATTTTTCAATGAGTACATACCTTGACAAGATTGTGAAGTAGTTCAAAATGGAACAATCAAAGAAGGAGTTCTTGCCTATATTGCAAGGTGTGAAGTTGAGTAAGACTCAAAACACGACCACGACAGAAAATAGAAAGATAATGTGAAGGAATGTTGAGGAGAAAACTCGGGCTAAAGTGAAGGAAATATGCCCTAGAGGCAATAATAAAGTTGTTATTCATATTTCCTTATATCATGATAAATGTTTATTATTCGTGCTTGTCGGAGTAATTGACCACGGGTACCCCGAGGACGGCAAGACGATATTTCAAGACATCGGGGCTAGCAAAGCCCCTCAGTCCGACTGTCCGGCCGCTCCTGCCGGCTCCCCGTCCGACTGCTCTGCCCGGCCGGCTGCCAACTGCCGGCTGCTGACTACGCCAACCAGCCGGCGGCTGACTGCACCAACCAGCCGGCTGCCGACTGCAGCCCGAAGCGACATCGACAAGACACCGACGAGACGGCCATACCTTGGACGAGACAACCGTACAACGACGATATCATCTACAGTGTATCTGTCCCTGGGCACTGTTTTATAAAGTACGCCAGGGACAAAGAGGCATGCACATCATGTACCTGGGCATGGTGCCCCATGCCCACTTGCCCCCCCACGCCACTACCTAGCTTAGGTAGTAAGCTACCACCATGCCTATATAAGGCACCCATCCATCCATTCACCAAAGAGGCCACGCCACATGCACGAGGCCGGCCACGATGGCTCCCTGGGCACTCTCGCACACTCCACACATGCATACTAGCTAGCAAGCAAGCTAGCTAGCACACACATATATCCATTCGGCCTAGCACCCACTTGTGCTCATATGCATATACGAGGCCAGATGCCTATGGCACTGACCTCAGATACAGCTCTAGGAGCAACTCTGTACCAGATATACCAGATATACTCAGACATGAAGGAGTAGGGGTGTTATCTCTCTGGAGAGCCCCGAACCTGGGTAACTAGCGCGTGCTACTCGCATACCCGCTCTCGGGCCTATCAGCAACAGTCTTACCCACACACTAAGCCCTTGTGGCATCTGTCGACTCGCAAGCCCCCCGTGAGAAATACCACGACAGTTGGCGCCCACCGTGGGGCGGTACTACTACTACGCTACCACGCTGCTGCTGGTTTCGCTGTCCGGGCGGGACCCTTTTTTCTTCATCTCCTTCGCCGTGGCGTCGCGCCGTCTCTCCGGTAGAGCTCGGGGGCTCGACATCGACCCGCCCCCGGAGCGGCCGCGAGGGGTGGCGCGTCCTCGCCGTCGGCCTCTTCGTCTTCACCACGGCGGCGTCGCGCCGTCTCTCCGGTAGCGGTCTGGGGCTCGACATCGACACGCCCCCGGAATGGCCGCGAGGGGCGGCGCGTCCTCGCCGTCGGCCGCGCCTTCGTCATCATCACCGCAACACCGGCCGTCAGTCCACGCGCGCGCCGCGCGAGGGGCCTCGTCTCGGTCGGCCGTGACCATCCACGCGCGGCTTGCGTCTGCTCCTCTCCGCGCTGCGCCTTGCTCTGGCCGGAATGAGCTTTCGCTCCTCCACATTTCGTCCATACAAGCTAGCTAGATGCAAGTCATCAATGGTCAAACCATTAGCCAGATATTGCCTATACAGTACCCATACAACACCGACCATGCCCAGACAGTGGCGTTGGTTTGCTGCTGCTATCTCCATGCTGCTCAGTGCTCACTCTGCTCCGCGCGTTCCGCCTAAAACCACCGCGGCCGTGGCAAAATCCAGTAGTGCCGGTGCCGCATATCTAGCTCCTCTGCCTCTCTGCTCCTCCTGAGCAGCTGCTGGCCACGAGCCCCTCCCCGCGGCGCCGACTCCCCTGCAGCCGCACGCCGCTCCGCCCGCGCGCCCCGCATTGCGTCCGCTGTGGACCTCGTCGGCCATTCGCCGCAACTCCGCGCCCAACCCCGCGTGCCTGCGGCTCCGGCTCGCCCCGCCGTGCGTCCCTCCGCGTCCGTGGCCCTCAAGTGCCTCGCCGCCCTCAGGGCCCTACTCGCCTGCGGCACTTCTATCCTCCTGCGCGCCCGCGCGTGCTTTGTGCCGTGCCTGGCTCCCACGCGCCGTCCGCTTAGCCTCAGGCCCCGACGCGCCCAAGCCCCTGCTTCCCCTGCTGCCTCCTCCTGCGTCGCTCGCCGGCTTCTCGCCCGGCCGGCTCCGGGACCCGGCCGCGTCCCGCGCGCTCGCCGGCTTCCCCACAACCCGGCCGCGTCCCGCGCGCTTGCCGGCTTCCCGGCAAACCGGCCGCGTCCCGCGTGCTTGCCGGCTTTCCCGCAACCCGGCCGTCCGACTCCCGCGCCTGGCCGGCTTCCGGCTGTCCGGCTCCGCCCCGCATCACCGTCTCCGGCTCGGCGCTCGCCTGCCGGCTTCGCCTCCGACCCGGCTAGGTCCGGCTTCACCCGCTCCGCGTGCCTGCTTGGCCCCCTGCTCCTCCGCTCCCACGAGCCCCACTCCAGCCTGCGCCGCCTTCCACTGCTCCTGCGCCGGCTGCTGGCCGCCCCGCGCCGGCTGCTCGCTGCTCCCGCGTCGGCTGCCCGCCGCGCCTGGCTCCCGCGGCCGCCTGTCCACCGCGCCGGGTCCTTCCCGCCGGCTCTTCGGTTCCGCCTCCTTCGACCGCACGCGCTCAAGCTTCCCCCGCAGTCGTGCCCGCCTATCGGTTGGCTGCTCCGGCCGACGGCCGCCTCACAACGGCTCCGCGCGCCCCCTGCCGGCTCCCTCCCGCGTTGCCCTGCCGGCTGGCCGCGTGGCCTGCTGCACCAGCGCCCGGCCGCCGCGCCCCTCTGCTCCGCACCGGCCGCATGCCGGCCTCGGGTCACCGACTCCCCGTCTGGCCGCCTGCCGCTGCCCCGTCTCCACGCGGCTGCACCCCAGCCGGCCGCTCTACGCACACAGAAAAAGGGCCGCCTGCCCAATGGCCGGCTGGAGAAGTGAAAAAAAGGGGTGACCGGGTGAGATGGCCGGATGCCCATGGCCGATTGGCAAGAAAGAAAAAATGTGTGTGCGCGTCCGACCGCTGGCTGCTTGTCCGGCTGCAAAGAGCCCGACTGCTGTGTCGGGGTCTGCCCACCCGGCCGGAAGAAGAAGAAGACAAGGTAGTTGCCGGAAGATCCGGCCCGACTGCTCAGCAGTCGGCCCGAATCTCGGGGGCTACACCCAGCGGGTGCGCTGACGTGCCCCTGCGAGAAAGAAGACAAAGTAGTTGCCGGAAGATCCGGCCCGACTGCTCAGAAGTCGGCCCGAATCTCGAGGGCTACACCCAGCGGGTGCACTGACGCGCCCCCGCGAGAGAGAAGACAAAGTAGTTGCCGGTAGATCCGGCCCGACTGCTCAGCAGTCGGCCCGAATCTCGGGGGCTACACCCAGCGGGTGCGCTGACGCGCCCCCGCGAAGAAAGAGAAGACAAAGTAGTTGCCGGAAGATCCGGCCCGACTGCTCAGCAGTCGTCCCGAATCTCGGGGGCTACACCCAGCGGGTGTGCTGACGCGCCCCCGCGAGAGAGAAGACAAAGTAGTTGCCGGTAGATCCGGCCTGACTGCTCAGCAGTCGGCCTGAATCTCGGGGGTTACACCCAGCGGGTGCGCTGACGCGCCCCCGCGAAGAAAGAGAAGACAAAGTAGTTGCCGGGAGTTCCGGCCCGACTGCTCAGCAGTCGGCCCGAATCTCGGGGGCTACACCCAGCGGGTGCGCGGACGCGCCCCCGCGAAGATGAAGACAAAGTAGTCGCCGGGAGATCCGGCTCGACTGCTCGGCAGTTGGCCTGAATCTCGGGGGCTACACCCAGTGGGTGCGCTGACGCGCCCCCACGGAAGATTGCAGACAAGAGAACAGTTTTGTCCGGCTCCCAGTAGTCGGCAGAAGAGAAGAATAAAGGGCGTTGCAAGATGCCTCGCTGCCTGGCCGGTCGAGCCTGACCGGCCGGAACCCCCCTTCGAGCACCCGGGGGCTCGAAGGCTACACCCAGCGGGTGCGCCAACGCGCTCCGCGTACGCCGAGTCGCGTCGGCTGTTTTCGGCGACCGCGACTACACAAAAATCAATGTGAGCTCCTCACCCGCATATTTTTGCACCGCGAGAGCACGGATAAACCCGAGCGATGCTCGGGTGCTATCTCCACATTTTTTATTATAGTTGCATCACTGTTTGCCCCGGCGCCAGCCAGAGTTGGCCCGGGGGCTGGCCGCTTGGCCTGAGACATTAGTTCCCGCAGACGGCTTAGTAGCGTGCGCAGTACCAAAGGCTCACACTTAGTCACAGACCGCAGAGCGGCTGTCCGGCTAGCAAAGGTGAACGCTGGAGGCCACCCACGTGAAAAACGTCTGGGAAGAAAAACAGTTCGGGCGACCCGGTCATTTCTTTTATGAGTATCTACTCGGTTGAATCTGCTCCTAGACTCTGAGTACTGTACACTCCACCTCGCGGCCCACTCTCATCCACAGACCGCGGAGCGGCTGTTCGGCAAGCAAGAGCACAAGCCAAAAAGTGGAGGGAACACGAAAAAGATTAAGGGGGCTCGGACGAAACCGAGTCGGCACCCTCCGCATAAAACTTGCAATGCTAAAAGAAAACATTTGATATATCTGCATGGACTAAATTTGTCTTTTTTTTCTTGACAATTTCCATGAACACTCGCCAAAAAACCTCCGGGCAACTTTGCCAAGTTGCCCGGATGCTTGGGGGCTACCGTCGGAGTAATCGACCACGGGTACCCCGAGGACGGCAGGACGATATTTCAAGACATCGGGGCTAGCAAAGCCCCTCAGTCCGACTGTCCGGCCGCTCCTGCCGGCTCCCCGTCCGACTGCTCTGCCCGGCTGGCTGCCGACTGCTGGCTGCCAACTACGCCAACCAGCCGGCGGCCGACTGCACCAACCAGCCGGTTGCCGACTGCAGCCCGAAGCGACATCGACAAGACACCGACGAGACGGCCATACCTTGGACGAGACAACCGTACAGCGACGATATCATCTATAGTGTATCTGTCCCTGGGCACTGTTTTATAAAGTGCGCCAGGTACAAAGAGGCATGCACATCATGTACCTGGGCATGGTGCCCTATGCCCACTTGCCCCCCGACGCCACTACCTAGCTTAGGTAGTAAGCTACCACCATGCCTATATAAGGCACCCATCCATCCATTCACCAGAGAGGCCACGCCACATGCACGAGGCCGGCCACGATGGCTCCCTGGGCACTCTCGTACACTCCACACATGCATACTAGCTAGCAAGCAAGCTAGCTAGCACACACATATATCCATTCGGCCTAGCACCCACTTGTGCTCATATGCATATACGAGGCCAGATGCCTATGGCACTGACCTCAGATACAGCTCTAGGAGCAACTCTGTACCAGATATACCAGATATACTCAGACATGCAGGAGTAGGGGTGTTATCTCTCTGGAGAGCCCCGAACCTGGGTAACTAGCGCGTGCTACTCGCATACCCGCTCCCGGGCCTATCGGCAGCAGTCTTACCCACACACTAAGCCCTTGTGGCATCTGTCGACTCGCAAGCCCCCTGTGAGAAATACCACGACAATGCTAGAATTGTATTAACCAGAAACTTAGTACATGTGTGAATACATAGACAAACAGAGTGTCCCTAGTATGCCTCTACTTGACTAGCTCATTAATCCAAGATGGTTAACTTTCCTGACCATAGACATGTGTTGTAATTTGATGAACGGGATCACATCATTAGAGAATGATGTGATGAACAAGACCCATCCGTTAGCTTAGCATAATGATCGTTTAGTTTATTGCTATTTCTTTCTTCATGACTTATACATGTTCCCCTGACTATGAGATTATGCAACTCCCGAATACCGGAGGAACACTTTGTGTGCTATCAAATGTCACAACGTAACTGTGTGATTATAAAGATGCTCTATAGGTGTCTCCGATGGTGTTTGTTGGGTTGGCATAGATCAAGATTAGGATTTGTCACTCTGAGTATCGGAGAGGTATCTCTGGGCCCTCTCGATAATGCACATCACTATAAGCCTTGCAATCAATGTAACTAATGAGTTAGTTACGGGATGATGCATTACGGAACGAGTAAAGAGACTTGCCGGTAACAAGATTGAACTAGGTATGTGTTGGGGAACGCAGTAATTTCAAAAATTTCCTACGCACACGCAAGATCATGGTGATGCAGAGCAACGAGGGGGAAGAGTGTGTCCACGTACCCTCGTGGACCGAAAGCGGAGGCGTTAGCACAATGCGGTTGATGTAGTCGTACGTCTTCATGATCCGACCGATCCAAGTACCGAACGCACGGCACCTCCGAGTTCAGCACATGTTCAGCTCGATGACATCCCGCGAACTCCGATCCAGTAGAGCTTCACGGGAGAGTTCCATCAGCAAGACGGCGTGATGACGGTAATGATGTTACTACCGACGCAGGGCTTCGCCTAAGCACCGCTACAATATGACCGAGGTGGAATATGGTGGAGGGAGGCACCGCACACGGCTGGGAGAGATCAACAGATCAACTTGTGTGTCTTGGGGTGCCCCCTGCCCCCGTATATAAAGGAGCAAGGGAGGAGGAGGCCGGCCCTAGGAGGGGCGCGCCAAGGGAGTAGGATTCCTACTCCTAGTAGGAGTAGGTTTCCTCCTTTCCTAGTCCAACTAGGAGAAGGGCGAAAGGAGGGGAGTGGAGAAGGAAGGGAGAGGGGGGCCACACCCCAAACCCCTTGTCCAATTCCGACTGGGCTTGGGAGGGGCGCGCGCCACCTCCTGGCTGCTGCCTCACCTTCCCAATAAGGCCAATTAAGGCCCAATACTACTTCCCCGTATTCCCGTAACTCCCCAGTACTCCGAAAAATACCCGAATCACTCGAAACCTTTCCGATGTCCGAATATAGTCGTCCAATATATCGATCTTTACGTCTCAACCATTTCGAGACTCCTCGTCATGTCCCCGATCTCATCCAGGACTCCAAACTACCTTCGGTACATCAAATCACATAACTCACAATACAAATCGTCACAGAAACTTTAAGCGTGCGGACCCTACGGGTTCGAGAACTATGTAGACATGACCGAGACACGTCTCCGATCAATAACCAATAGCGGAACCTGGATGCTCATATTGGCTCCCACATATTCTATGAAGATCTTTATCGGTCAGACCGCATAACAACATACATTGTTCCCTTTGTCATCGGTATGTTACTTGCCCGAGATTTGATCGTCGGTATCTCAATACCTAGTTCAATCTTGTTACCGGCAAGTCTCTTTACTCGTTCCGTAATACATCATGCCGCAACTAACTCATTAGTTGCAATGCTTGCAAGGCTTATAGTGATGTGCATTGTCGAGTGGGCTCAGAGATACCTCTCCGACAATCGGAGTGACAAATCCTAATCTCGAAATACGCCAACCCAACAAGTACCTTCGGAGACACCTGTAGAGCACCTTTATAATCACCCAGTTACGTTGTGATGTTTGGTGGCACACAAAGTGTTCCCCCGGTAAACGGAAGTTGCATAATCTCATAGTCATAGGAACATGTATAAGTCATGAAGAAAGCAATATCAACAAACTAAACGATCAAGTGCTAAGGTAACGGAATGGGTCAAGTCAATCACATCATTCTCCTAATGATGTGATCCCATTAATCAAATGAAAACTCATGTCTATGGTTAGGAAACATAACCATCTTTGATCAACGAGCTAGTCAAGTAGAGGCATACTAGTGACACTCTGTTTGTCTATGTATTCACACATGTATTATGTTTCCGGTTAATACAATTCTAGCATGAAAAATAAACATTTATCATGATATAAGGAAATAAATAATAACTTTATTATTGCCTCTAGGGCATATTTCCTTCAGTATGATGATACCGGCGATCGAATCTCGGGAAAGTAACATACCGATGACAAAGGGAATGACGTATGTTGTTATGTGGTTTGACCGATAAAGATCTTCGTAGAATATGTACGAGCCAATATGAGCATCCAGGTTCTGCTATTGGTTATTGACCGGAGATGTGTCTCGGTCATTTCTAGATAGTTCTCGAACCTGTAGGGTCCGCACGCTTAACATTCGATGATGATTTGTATTATGAGTTATGTGTTTTGGTGACCGAAGTTTTTTCGGAGTCCCGGATGAGATCACGGACATGATGAGGAGTCTCAAAATGGTCGAGAGGTAAAAATTGATATATTGGAAGGTTATATATGAACACCGAAATGGTTCCGATAAGGTTCGGGGATTTTTCGGAGTACCGGGAGGCTATCGGAACCCCCCGGGAAAGTTAATGGGCCTATTGGGCCATAGTGGAGAGAGGGAGGCTGCCACAAGAGGTTGGTTGCCCCCCCCCAAGCCCAAACCAAATTGGACTAGGGTTGGGGGCGCGGCCCCCCTTTCCGCTTTCCCCTTTCCATTAGTTGGCTGGAGGGGCGCGAATCCTACTTGGACTAGGAGTCCAAGTAGGACTCCCCCCTTTGGCGCCCCGCTTGGGCCGGCCACCTCCTCCTCCCCCTTTATATACGGAGGCGGGGGTCACCCCAGAGGCACACCAAGATTTCTCTTAGCCGTGTGCGGTGCCCCCTCCACAGTTTACCACCTCGGTCATATTGTCGTAGTGCTTGGGAGAAGCCCTGCGCGGATCACGTCACCAACACCGTCATCACGCCGTCATGCTGACGGTACTCTCCCTCATCCTTATACTGGATCAAGATCTCGAGGGACGTCATCGTGCTGAATGTGCTCTGAACACGGAGGTGCCGTACGTTCGGTACTTGGATCGGTCGATCGTGAAGACGTACGAACACATCAACCGCGTTGTTATAACGCTTCCGTTTAACGGTCTACGAGTGTACGTGGACACACTCTCCCTCTCGTTGTTATGCTTCTCCTAGTTAGATCTTGCTTGATTGTAGGAATTTTTTTGAATGACTAAGTTCCCCAACATAAAGACACTATTGAGAAAGGAGGCAAGGTTTAACCTAGCTCCAATATGGTGCAGAGATACTCACAGAACAAGAAAAAAGTAAAGAACAAATCTGTTTTCAACAAACATGTGAAGAGTACTACCTTCAAGAAGAAGAAGATAAACAAGGCTGAGGTAGAGTGTGACGCCTCTGGAAAGCTCGGACACTTTTTTAAGGAATACACAGAACGTGCAGACCGTAGAGGAAAATGAGCTCCAAGAGTATCATCATGGTGACCACTGGTAGTACCGATGGGTATGGTAATTTACCTGTTCTTCTTTCAGTATTTTAATCATCATCTTGGTGGATTGAGTCGGGTGCTAATGTCCATATGTGTGTTGACGTCTCTTTGTTCACTTCTTATTAGGTCGTAGATGATTTTTCCGTCCTAATGAGGAATGAGTCGCATACTTCTATTCATGGCATTGGCATGATGGATCTGAAGTTTACTTTGGTGAAGATCATGCAACTAAGGAACGTGTAGCATGTCCCTACTATGAAAAAGATTCTTGTTAGTGGCTCCCTTCTATGTAGAGATGAGTTTAAGGTAGTTTTAGAGTCGAATAAAGTAATTGTGTCAAGATATGGACTAGCAGGCAAAGGCTATGAGTGCTGAGGCTTGTTCCGCTTTCCCCTTTTGGACTTTTGCAATAAGTCGGTAAACTTAATTTGGGTTTGTCTTAATGATGATGCAAGTGTTTGGCACTTGTTTATGTCATGTTAATTTTAGTTTAACAAGCAAAATGGCCCATGCGTTTCAATTGGAGAAAAAAAATCGTAATCTCAAAAGGCCATGATCACATTTTGCTGCATCACGGAAATACACTATCACTCTCAATTTCATGAAATCATGAACATTTTTTTAAACCCGTGAACATTTATTATGTATAGTTATAGATGTCTTGACTCTCGGTATGAGTTTAATTCCGAATTTCACTATTGCCAAAAGTTCTAAGTGCCATAGTTGTGTGCAATCGAAGAAACCTCAGAAGCCTCACACGATAGCTGAGGAGAGAAACTTGGCACCTCTAGAACTCATACACCTTGATCTATGTGAGATGAATGGTGTGTTCATAAAAGGTGGAAAGAGATATTTCATGACATTGATCGATGATGCAATTAGATTTTGCTATGCTTATTTATTGCAAACAAAATATGAAGCTTTAGATTAATTTAAAATCTATAAGGCTGAAGTTGAAAATCAACTAGAGAGAAGTATCAAGTGTCTTAGGTTGGATCATGGTGGTGGGTATTTTCCAAAGTATTTCATGATTTCTTCGAGGAACATAATATTATTCATGAGAGGATGGCTCCCTATTCGCCCCAATCAAATAGGACGAGGGGAAAAATTGCATGTTGACTGACTTGGTGAATGTCATTTTGGACATTGTTAATTTATCTATGGCATGGTGGGGAGGCTTTATTGACTTTATGACATGTCCTGAATAAAGTTCCTAACAAGAATAAATAAAAACCTTATGAGGTATGGCTTGGGAGAAACCATCACTTTCTTTTTTGTGTACTTGGGTATGCTTGGCGAAAATCAATGTTCCAGTCTGTAAGAAATGCAAACTCAGACCAAAGACAATGGATTGTGTCTTTCTAGATTATACTCAGTGGAGCATTGCCTATAGATTTTTAGTGGTTAAATCTGAGGTGCTTGATATGCATGTTGATTCTACAATGGAATCTCATGATGCAACATTTTCTGGAATAGTTCCTGAACCTAGTACATCCGATGAATATTTCTAACAACCACATGAGGAAGTCCTTGAGAAGGATAACAATGAAGCTCCTGTGAGGAGCAAGCAATATTGTAAAATCCTTTGGTAATTATTTAATTTTATACCTTATGGACTATTCTCCCAAGTCTATTGTAGAGGCATATGCATCTCCAGATGTAGATGAATGGAAAGGAGTTGTCCATAATGAGATGGACTCGATTCTTTCTAACAGGACTTGGGAACTATCTGAAGGACCTTAACCTTTGGATTGTAAGTGTGTTCAAAAAGAATCTAATGCCTAATGGTACTTTCATAAAGTACAAGGAACAACTTGTGGCCAAGGGCTACACTCACAACAGAAGGTGAAGATTACTTTCACACCTATTCACCTGACGGTACACTTACCACCATTCAATTGCTATTTTCTCTGACTGCCTCTTATGGTTATATCATTCATCAAATGGATGTGAAGACAACTTTACTAAATGGAGAGTTGGAAGATGAAAGTTATATGGATCAACCTGAGGGGCTTGTGGAAAAGGGCAAAGAGAGAAAGGTGTGCAAGTTGTTAAAATCTTTGTATGGATTGAAACAAGCAACTAAGCAATGGCAAAAGGAATACTCCACTGTAAACTAAACTGAATCCAGTTTGAAAATTGAGGTGTGTAAAGTTTAGCCAGTGTAAGTTTTAAGAAAGTTTGTATGCAAAAGGAGTATTCCGTTGTAAACTCAACTGAATTCAATTTGAAAATTGACAGGAGTAAAATTAAGTTAGTGTAAATTTTAAGCAAGGTTTAAGTGCAAAAGGAGTAGTGGTACCCCACTGTAAAGCACATAACTCATCATCATGATAACAACTCATCATCATAGTCATATAGGAACTAGCTCATCATTCTAGCACAATGTAGCACATAACTCATCATCATTATGATAACAACTCATCATCATAGTCATATAAGAACTAGCTCATCATTCTAGCACAATGTAGCACATAACTACCTAAGACCTGCTACTCTCTCGAAGGTAAATTAGCATAAAATACATAAACACCTGAATCTCCATTATGGAGAATACAGATGAACCTGTCTCCATTTGTGGGCTGTGCTTGATGTTGCCCCAAGTAGTTCCTGCGATCATTCAAAACTTTTCTCCAATCTTTGATTGTAAGGACGTCATCTCTTTGACGAATCGTGTATACACTGTGGTGACACATCGGCCAATTTGGCCATAAGATAATGATGTTCATGTCACCTTTCATTTCCATAGACGAGGTACAGAATCCACCAGAAGTTTCTGTTGAGAACATCATAATAACATACTTAGCAAAATGTATAGTTTAGCTTAAGAAGAATGTATGAAAACATGCACTGGTGACTTACTAGGAAAAATCTTACCATGACATCTCGATGGATGTTACCATAGTTCAACACGTGGACTAGTGGCATGTATTGATCATAACTTGGAGGAATATGACGACTCGTCTTAAAAGTTTCAACATCTTTAATCCATGAAACAAAATGATTTATCTCCTCGCAAGTTAGCTCAGACCCATAAGTGTAGTAGGTTTTGTCTACTACTTTTCATACATTTCTTGAAGAGTGGAAATAAGCTATCAACTATTTTCAAATAAACAATATAAATTACTTAATAAATATGTTTGAGAAACTCACATAGAGGTAGAAGTGGAAGCGTATCAACATTGACCCAAATGTTGATATTATCTTTGTCGATGTCATCTTTAGGATCACCAAGATTGAATGTGACATGCATACCCTCATGAAAACCATATGCCTTGCATAGTGCTATCCAATTGAAGCAACCAAAATGGGAGTAGGTCACCGCATTGTATAGCTTTACGACAAACGCGTAACCATGTTGGGTCCTGAGGTGAACTCTCTTTGTCTCCATATTCTCATGATCTTCGAAATCCAGCTTCTCCAAGACATAACGTCTTGCATGGCATGGGATGCACTAGTTGAATTGTAGAAAACAAAAATTACATGTTGAAAAATCAGAAGTCATGCTTAATTATGAAACAGATTTTTCGTCGTTGTGTACCGTACAAACATCGAAGGTCTCGTCGAGCTTAATAGTGAAGCGCCGACCATCTTCCAGGCGAGGCCTGTCGCACAGACCCCGTTCGTCGCCGCAGTAATCGCACTCAGGGATCCTATCATCATCAGACATTTCCTATGTTCATAATTCAAATATAAAACTTCTGAAAGTCAATCTATGTACTACAAAATCTAAATTAGATCATTATTATTCATCAAGGGTTGACTGTCAGTCTGTCGAGTCTTTTCTTGAAAACTCTCATCTCATGTGGTGTATATGGTGGGCACTCCCACTCTGATATATTCGACTGTCGGTGATGGTCACTCCTCCCTTCATTCCCGAGTGCATTACACCAAAATGTCTAGCGCACGGGAATGAAGGAGAAGTGACCCCCACGATAACAGTCGCGATTCTTCCTCTCTTATATTTCGATAGCATATCGTGGAGTTATTTCGACCGTCAGTGATGGTCGCTTCCCCTCCTTCTCTCGTGCATTACCAAGGTATATCATGAGTAGAAGGAAGAGGAAGCGACCCCCATGACAGTAGTCAGGATCCTTCCTCTCTGATATTTCGACAGTATATGGTGGACACTCCCTCACAGATATTTCGACTATCGGTGATGGTGGCTTCCCTTCCTTCTCTCTTGCGTTACCAAGGTATATCACGAGACAAAGGAAGAGAAGCGACCCCCACGACAACAGTCGGCATCCTTCCTTCAAGAACAGACTGAAAGTCACTCAAGTAACATCGACCGACTAAAAGTCAACCCGTTACATATATGGAGCAATGACATAAAAATGATCTATGTTCTGCCGGAATGTTCATTAATTCCAGTTCCAACAAATCACGAGCACTCGATATTTCCTACTTTCTAGCACAAGTCATGCCAAAATTCACAAAAAAATCCGGCATGACCTTTGCTGAAACAGGACATATCGAGCACCTGAAACTTGCCGGAGCGGAAATTAATCAACACTCTGGCAAAACATAGGCCACTCGGAATTTCGCTGCAAAATGCATCTATGCATCCATTTTGTCGGCATTTTTCAAAATCAACAATCAACAAAAGTGCAAAAATCATGAGAAAATTTCTATTACTAGCTTTTTTACTAAAAATTATATTACCAAAAATACCCTAGTTCTAACCCTAACATCCATCCATCTATCTATTCTATTCTATTCAAAAAACCTCCATTCTACCTATATTTTGTATTTTATTCTATTCAAAATACCTACATTCTATTCATATAAGCTATATGTTCTATTTTATTCAGAAAACCTACATTCTACAATCAAATTCTACCTAATTTTTATTACTAAGAATCTCTGTACCTAATTTTTTACTAAAAAATGTACATAGAGAGAGGTGGGGAGGAGGGGGAGTGAGGAGGAGGAAGGAGTGAGGAGGGCAGTGTGGGAGGAGGGATGAGAGAGGAGAGAGGAGGAGGGCAGTGGGAGGAGGGAGGAGAGAGGAGGAGGGCAGTGGGAGGAGAGAGGAGAGGGCGGCCGAAGGAGGAGGGGAGGAGGGCAGTGGGAGAAGTGGGGAGGGAGGAGGGAGGAGGGCAGTGGGAGGAGGGAGGAAGGCGACTGAAGGAGGGGGAGGGAGGCCGATACCTCCATGGTGACGGCTGCGACAGGCGACGACGGTGCAGGGCGACGACAGCAGTGGGTGACGGCGGTAGCAGGCGTCAGCGGCGGAGCAAGGCAATGCGGGGGGGGGGGGGAGATGGAGAGGACGGAGAGTGGAGAGGGAGAGTGAGGTCGTGCGCACGGGGAAGATAAGGTGGGCTTAGTAGCAACGCGGGTCACCAATGAGCTGGGCTTGGGCTGGCTGCCGTAGCAGCGGGTGTAGGGGGGAACGTGCAACTGCTATTTGCATTAGCAGTAGCGCGGGCACATGACTGATACGTCTCCAACGTATCTATAATTTTTGATTGCACCATGCTATATTATCTACTATTTTGGACATTATTGGGCTTTATTATCCACTTTTATATTATTTTTGGGACTAACCTATTAACCGGAGCCCCAGCCCAGAATTGTTGTTTTTTTCCTGTTTTAGGGTTTTGAAGAAAAGGAATATCAAACGGAGTCCAAACGGAATGAAACCTTCGGGAACGTGATTTTCTCAACGAACAAGACCCGGGAGACTTGGACCCTACATCAAGAAAGAAAAGAGGAGGCCACGAGGTAGGGGGGCGCGCCTGCCTACCCCAGGCGTGCCCTCCACCCTCGTGGTCCCCCTGTTGCTCCACCGACGTACTCCTTCCTCCTATATATATCCACGTACCCCCAAACGATCAGATATGGAGCCAAAACCCTAATTCCACCGCCGTAACTTTCTGTATCCACGAGATCCCATCTTGGGGCCTGTTCCGGAGGTCCGCCGGAGGGGGCATCGATCACGGAGGGCTTCTACATCAACACCATAGCCCCTCCGATGAAGTGTGAGTAGTTTACCTCAGACCTATGGGTCCATAGTTAGTAGCTAGATGGCTTCTTCTCTCCTTTTGGATCTCAATACAACGTTCTCCCCCTCTCTTGTGGAGAACTATTTGATGTAACCTTCTTTTTGCGATGTGTTTGTTGAGACCGATGAATTGTGGGTTTATGATCAAGTCTATCTATGAATAATATTTGAATCTTCTCTGAATTCTTTTATGTATGATTGGTTATCTTTGCAAGTCTCTTCAAATTATCAGTTTGGTTTGGCCTACTAGATTGATCTTTCTTGCAATGGGAGAAGTGCTTAGCTTTGGGTTCAATCTTGCGGTGTCCTTTCCTAGTGACAGTAGGGGCAGCAAGGCACGTATTGTATTGTTGCCATCGAGGATAACAAGATGGGGTTTTCTTCATATTGCATGATTCTATCCCTCTACATCATGTCATCTTGCTTAAGGCGTTACTCTGTTTTTAACTTAATACTCTAGATGCATGCTGGATAGCAGTCGATGAGTGGAGTAATAGTAGTAGATGCAGGCAGGAGTCGGTCTAGTTGTCTCGGACGTGATGCCTATATACATGATCATACCTAGATATTCTCATAACTATGCTCAATTCTGTCAATTGCTCAACAGTAATTTCTTCACCCACCGTAGAATACTTATGCTCTTGAGAGAAGCCACTAGTGAAACCTATGGCCCCCGGGTCTATCTTTATCATATTGATCTCCTACTACTTAGTTATTTCCTTTGCTATTTACTTTGCCTTTATTTTACTTTGCATATTTATCATAAAAATACCAAAAATATTATCTTATCAGATCTATCAGATCTCACTCTCATAAGTGGCCTTATAGGGATTGATAACCCCTATTTGCGTTGGTTGCGAGGATTTATTTGTTTTGTGCAGGTACGAGGGATCGCGCGTAGCCTCCTACTGGATTGATACATTGGTTCTCAAAAACTGAGGGAAATACTTATGCTACTTTTCTGCATCATCCCTTCCTCTTCAGGGAAAACCAACACAGTGCTCAAGAGGTAGCAAGAAGGATTTCTGGCGCTGTTACCGGCGAGGTCTACGCAAAAGTCAACATACCAAGTACCCATCAGATACCCTTATCTCCCGCATTACATTATTTGCCATTTGCCTCTCATTTTCCTCTCCCCCACTTCATCCTTGCCGTTTTATTCGCCCTCTCTCTCTCTCTATCCTCCCTCTCTTTCTCTATTTGCCTCTTTTTGCTTGCTTGCTTTTTGTTTCCTTGTGTGTTAGTTTGCTTGCTTGTCACAATGGCTCTACCTAAATTTGGTGACCTTCACCTTAAAAGATTAGAAGAGATCGAAAGCAATGTCAGGAGTTTCATGGTCTTGCAATTTGAACATAATAGTTTCTTCAGAAATGAGCTTAAAGAACAGAAAAGTTTTATGAGTTTTATGAATAAAGAGCTTGATGATATGTCTAAAGAATTCGATGGTTTAAGATCCCAAATTGCTCATCTTGAGAAATTAACTGCTGAAATTTCGGATAGCCAGGCTACCTTAGTTAATAAGATGGCTGCTAAACCAGATTGCTATGAAAATAAAGATGAAGATCTAAAAGTTATTGATGTGTCCCCTATTAAATCTTTTTTTTGCAATACGAATCTTGATAATGATGGGAATGAATATGATCCACCTTCACCTAGAAGGCGTTCCAAGAATTCGGAATTTGTTGATCTTGATGCTAAATTTGATAGAAGTGGGATTGAAGAAATTAAAACCCTAGATGTTGCTAAACCCACTATTATGGATTTCAAGGAATTTAACTATGAAAATTGCTCTTTGATTGATTGTATTCCCTTGTTGCAATCCGTACTAAATTCTCCTCCGCTTATAGTCAAAATAAAGCGTTTACTAAACATTGATGCCTTGATGCAATCTTATGAAGAAAAACTTGAATTGGAAGTTTCTATCCCTAGAAAACTTTGTGATGAGTGGGAACCAACTATTAAAATTAAAATTAAAGATCATGAATGGTATGCTTTATGTGATTTGGGTGCTAGTGTTTCCACGATTCCAAAGACTTTGTGTGATTTGTTAGGTTTCCGTGATTTTGATGATTGCTCTCTAAACTTGCACCTTGCGGATTCCACTATTAAGAAACCTATGGGAAGAATTAATGATGTTCTTATTGTTGCAAATAGGAATTATGTGCTCGTAGATTTTACTGTTCTTGACGTAGATTGCAATCTTCATGTCCTATTATTCTTGGTAGACCTTTCCTTAGAACGATTGGTGCAATTATTGATATGAAGGAAGGAAATATTAGATTACAATTTCCATTAAGGAAAGGCATGGAACACTTTCCTAGAAAGAAAATTAAATTACCTTATGAATCTATTATGAGAGCCACTTATGGATTGCCTACCAAAGATGGCAATACCTAGATCTATTCTTGCTTGTTATGCCTAGCTGGGGGCGTTAAACGATAGCGCTTGTTGGGAGGCAACCCAATTTTATTTTCATTCCTTGCTTTTTTCTCCTGTTTAGTAATAAATAATTTATCTAGCCTCTGTTTTTGTTGTGTTTTTTTGTGTTTAATTAGTGTTTGTGCCAAGTAGAACCGTTGCGAAGATTTGGGGAAAGTCTTGTTGAACTTGCTGTAAAAAACAGAAACTTTAGCGCTCACGAGAACTGCTGTCATTTTTATTTGGAAAGTGATATTTAGTTAATTCTTTGTGCAGATGATTAATAGATACATTACGCACGTCCAGCAATTTATTTTATAATTTTTGGGGTTCCAGATCTTGCGATAGCTACAGATTACTACAGGCTGTTCTGTTTTTGACAGATTCTGTTTTTCGTGTGTTGTTTGCTTATTTTGATGAATCTATGGCTAGTAAAATAGTTTATAAACCATAGAGAAGTTGGAATATAGTAGTTATAACACCAATATAAATAAATAATGAGTTCATTACAGTACCTTGAAGTGGTCTTTTATTTTCTTTCTCTAACGGAGCTCACGAGATTTTCTACTTTAAGTTTTGTGTTGTGAAGTTTTCAAGTTCTTGGTAAAGATTTGATGGATTATGGAACAAGGAGTGGCAAGAGCCTAAGATTGGGGATGCCCATGGCACCCCCAAGATAATCTAAGGACACCTAAAAGCCAAATCTTGGGGATGCCCCGGAAGGCATCCCCTCTTTCGTCTACTTCTATCGATAACTTTACTTGGAGCTATATTTTATTCGCCACATGATATGTGTTTTTCTTGGAGCGTCTTGTATTATTTGAGTCTTTTATTGTTAGTTTACCACAATCATCCTTGCTGTACACACCTTTTAAGAGATCCATACATGATTTGGAATTTGTTAGAATACTCTATGTGCTTCGCTTATATCTTTTGAGTTATATAGTTTTGCTCTAGTACTTCACTTATATCTTTTAGAGAACGGTGGTGGATTTGTTTTACAGAAACTATTGATCTCTCATGATTCACTTAGATTATTTTGAGGGTCTTAATAGCATGGTAATTTGCTTAAATCCTAATATGCTAGGTATTCAAAGTTAGTAAAATTTTCATAAGAGTGTTCTGAATACTAAGAGAAGTTTGATGCTTGATGATTGTTTTGAGATATGGAGGTAATAATATCAAAGTCGTGCTAGTTGAGTAGTTGTGAAATTGATAAATGCTTGTGTTGAAGTTTGCAAGTCCCGTAGCATGCACGTATGGTAAATGTTATGCAATTTTTTATGAAACATGAGGTGTTATTTGATTGTCTTCCTTATGAGTGGCGGTCGGGGACGAGCGATGGTCTTTTCCTACCAATCTATCCCCCTAGGAGCATGCGCGTAGTACCGAGGTTTTTGATGACTTGTAGATTTTTGCAATAAGTATGTGAGTTCATTATGACTAATGTTGAGTCCATGGATTATAGGCACTCTCACCCTTCCATCCTTGCTAGCCTCTTCGGTACCGTGCATTGCCCTTTCTCACATTGAGAGTTGGCGCAAACTTCGCCGGTGCATCCAAACCCCGTAATATGATATGCTCTTTCACACATAAACCTCCATATATCTTCCTCAAAACAGCCACCATACCTACCTATTATGGAATTTCCATAGCCATTCCGAGATACATTGCCATGCCACTTTCCATCATTCCGTTCATCATGACACATTCATTATTGCCATATTGCTTAGCATGATCATGTAGTTGACATAGTATTTGTGGCAAAGCCACCGTTCATAATTCTTTCATACATGTCACTCTTGGTCCATTGCATATCCCGGTACACCGTCGAAGGCATTCATATAGAGTCATACTTTGTTCTAGTATCGAGTTGTAATCATTGAGTTGTAAATAAATAGAAGTGTGATGATCATCATTTTCTAGAGTATTGTCCCAAGTGAGGAATATATATATAAAAAAGATAAAGGCCATAAAAAAGAGAAAGGCCATAAAAAAAGAGAAGGCCCAAAAAATGAGAGAAAAATAGATAAGGGACAATGTTACTATCCTTTGCCACACTTGTGCTTCAAAGTAGCACCGTAATCTTCATGATAGAGAGTCTCTTGTTTTGTCACTTTCATATACTAGTGGGAATTTTTCATTATAGAACTTGGCTTGTATATTCCAACAATGGGCCTCCTCAAGTGCCCTAGGTCTTCGTGAGCAGGCAAGTTGGATGCACACCCACTATTTTCTTTTGTTGAGCTTTCATACATTTATAGCTCTAGTGCATCCGTTGCATGGCAATCCCTACTCCTTGCATTAATATCAATCGGTGGGCATCTCCATAGCTCATTGATTAGCCTCGTTGATGTGAGACTTTCTCCTTTTTTTGTCTTCTCCACATAACCCCCCTCATTATATTCTATTCCACCCATAGTGCTATGTCCATGCCTCGCGCTCATATATTGCGTGAAAGTTTATAGGTTTGAGATTACTAAAGTATGAAACAATTGCTTGGCTTGTCATCGGGGTTGTGCATGTTGAGAGCATTCTTGTGTGACGAAAATGAAACATGACTAAACTATATGATTTTGTAGGGATGAACTTTCTTTGGCCATGTTATTTTGAGAAGACATAATTGCTTAGTTAGTATGCTTGAAGTATTATTATTATTATGTCAATATGAACTTTTTTCCTGAATCTTTCGCATTTGAATATTCATACCACAATTAAGAAGAATTACATTAAAATTATGCCAAGTAGCACTCCGCATCAAAAATTCTGTTTTTTTTTTATCATTTACCTACTCGAGGACGCGCGGGAATTAAGCTTGGGGATGCTTGATACGTCTCCAACGTATCTATAATTTTTTATTGCTCCATGCTATATTATCTACTGTTTTGGACACTATTGGGCTTTATTGGGCTTTATTATCCACTTTTATATTATTTTTGGTACTAACCTATTAATCGGAGGAGTAAGTGCATCTAGTGCCACCCCTAGTTGGTTTTGGAGTATTGACGACAAACCTAGTTGAGGGACTAATGTGTTTGTGAGAATTGCAGCATAACACAGGTAGAAGTCCCTCATTGATTCGAATTTACTACCAGAGATGACCCCTAAAAATGTATGAAGACATTGATGTCAAAGGTGGTATATGAAGATATTCACATTGAAGACTATGACAAGAGAAGACACCACGTGAAGCCTATGGAGCTCGAAGACTTAGATCTTTCGTAGTTCTGTTTCATTTGTGTTGAGTCATAGGAACCACCATACTGTTAAGTGGGGTCCAAGAGAACCAGTCAGAACGACTGAAGTGATGCCTAAACAAAAAAACCTATGTCTTCGAGTGAAGACTATGAGAGCAAATCTTGTCCAGAGTCGGACAAGTCAGCTTTGATTGTAGCCCAAGTAAAGTTGCCGTGTAGGTTTGAAATCTGACTGTTGGAACACGTGTCAGTTCCTTAGTGACCCAGGGTCATTTCGGACAAATCAGGTCGGGTTGCCAAGTGGCTATATATAGCCCACCCCCTACAACCATAAACGGTTGGCTGCTCAGATTTAGTGCACGGCTTTTGTCGTTTGAGAGCAACCCACCTCGAAGCCTTTGAGAGAGAGAATACCTAACGAGGATAAATCCCTAACCACCCAGAGCCAGAGAGAATTGGGCATCACTTAAGTCTTCTTGTCTGAGTGATCTGAAGACTTATTACACTTGAGGACTGTGCATCCTCCAGCCGGTTAGGCGTCGCATTCTAAGCATCCAAGAGACATTGTGGATTGCCGGTGAACGAAGTCTGTGAAGGTTTGGGAGTCTACCTTGAAGACTTACCAGAGTGATTGGGCGAGGTCTGTGTGACCTTAGCTCAAGGAGAATACGGTGAGGACTGGGTGTCCTGAGCTGCGTGTTAAGGACTGGGTGTCCGGGACTGTGTGTCCTAAGGTTTAAATACCTAGCCGCTCCAACCAGACGTACAGTTTTCACAACAACTGGAACTGGTCCAACAAATCATTGTCTTCAACAAGTCACTGGTTTCATCTTCACTTCCTTTTTCTTACTGATTACTCATTGTGAAGTCATTGCATGTCTGTTCTATCTTTTGTCTTCACAACATGAGTGTATGATCTGTTTGGATTCATAATATCTTCCTACCTGATCCTTATTACACTACAGCTATTTGTCACTGTGCTTTCACTCTGTTGATACTTGACCATGGCTTGCCTAGTGTAGCCTACCTTCCGCTGCATAGTAATAGGCATATCTCTACTGTTTGTCTTCATAACTTCCACGTTTTGAAGACTTTCATAAAAATTGCCTATTCACCCCCCTCTAGTCGATATAACACACTTTCAATTGGTATCAGAGCGAGGTGCTCCCTTGTTCTGTGTGATTCGGTTTAACCACCTGGAGTTTTAGCTATGTCGACTGCAGGGATAATTAAAGTCTCCGCTGCGTGCCCCGTCTTCGATGGAACTGAATATCCCTACTGGAAGAATAAGATGCGCATGCATCTTGAAGCCATTGACGTCGACCTATGGTATGTCGTCGAGAACGGTGTTCCCAAGGCTGGAGAAGGTGTCACTGCTGCTGATGTCAAGAAATTCACTCAACTGGACTCTACTGCCAAGAATATCATCTGTGGTCATCTGACCAAAGGACAGTATGGCTGTGTGAGTGCTTTGAAGACATCCAAGCTGGTCTGGGACTGGCTCTCCAAGGTCAATGAAGGCATCTCAACCCAGAGAGATCAGAGAATCAGTGTCCTTCGTAACCTCTTCAACCGCTTCAAGCGAAATGACAATGAGAATGTCCAGCACACATTTGACCGACTCACTGACATCACAAATGAGCTTCAAGCCCTCGGCGCCACTGAGATCACCAAACATGAAGTCGTCAAGACGCTGCTGAGATCACTTGATAGTTCGTTTGACATCCTAGCCCTGATGATTCAAGAACGTCCTGATTTCAAGACACTCGATCCGTCTGACATACTCGAGAGGCTCAACACACATGAGTTTCAGCTTTCTGAGAAAAGAGATATCTACGGTCCAAACTATGGGCGAACTCGTGCCTTGAAGGCAAAAGCTGTTTCCTCATCTGAAGAAGAATCTGACAGCAGTTCTGATGATCCTGAAGACATTGGAAGGGAACTTGCAATGCTTGTGAAGAAGTTCCAAAAATTCACCAAGAAGAAAGGCTTCAGAAAGTCTTCACGATCAAGCTCAAGGAATGATGAAGCTTCTGCTCATGACTACAAGAAGAAAACATGCCACAAGTGCAAGAAAACTGGACACTTCATCTCTGAGTGTCCACAGTGGCACAATGAGAACAGAAAGAAGAAGAAGAGCAAGGAATATGACTCTGACGACAAGAAGAAGAAGAAATACTCAAAGTCTTCCAAGTCTTCCTCAAAGTCTTCATCAGACAAGAAGAGCTCATCTGGCAAGGCACGTGCGTTTGTTGGCAAGGAAATGGATTCAGAGGAGGAGTCCGCTTCTGAGGAGGCAGAGGTGGAGTCTGAGGAGGAGTCTGATTCTGGCATTGCAAGTCTGGCTACCACATACGTCGCCAAGTCCATCTTCAACACTGAAGACAATGACTTCATCACCGACACCGATGCAAATGACAAGGACTACTCCACTCCTACCTACTGCTTCATGGCACGCGGTGCCAAGGTAAACACACGCACTACTCACTATCAAACATCTAGTGACGATGACTCTGATTGTGGTTCAAAACCCAGCTACAAAACACTTGCTAAAATTGCAACTGAACAACAGAAAACTATGGAACATATTCAAAAACTGTTAGACAGAAGCGATGATCTGTTGGGTGCTGAAATGACTCGGTCTGAATCCTTAATTGAAGACATAAAAAATCTTCACGTTAAGTATCAGGAACTTGAAAGTCGTCATGATACTCTCTCAACAACTCGTGAAAAGATTTCCTATGATTATCTTCAAAGGAAGCAAAATCTTGAGAAATTGAGAGCGGCTCATGAAGATCTTCAAAAGGAAAACGAGTCACTTCGCACCAAATAGATCAGTTCCGCTCAGGAAGGATTTGAACCACCATGTCTTAAATGCATTGAGCGTGATAATGCTACTTCTGTTGTTGAATGTTCCACTGCTACTGCTGTTGCAATATCTTCAACTGTTGATGTGGTAACTAACCCCTCTGCTGAGGATACCACCGCTATTGCTGATGAGAATGCTAGGTTGAAGACATTACTTGAAATAGGGATGTACAAAAGTCTTAAAGGGCATCAGACATTATGTGATGTCCTTAAGAAGCAGATTCTGAACCGAAACCCTAGGAAAGAGGGTGTTGGGTTCGTTAGGAAAATGAATGCAGATGGCTCTTACTGGAAACCTGAGCAGTACCCCAAAACCAAGTGGGTTGCTACAAAGGAACCTTCAGCAAATCCATCCAATCTATCTGGCTTCACTTGTGCTAACCCCATTATCATTAATGAATCCTTTGATGCAAACTATGTACTGGTGAAGAATCAGAATGGTGAAGTGTTTGCCAGGTACATTGGTACTAACTGCAGGAATGGACCGCCTATGAAGAAGATCTGGGTTCCGAAAAGGTGTCTGGAAAATCTTCCTGTGAATGTCTTCATGACACCTCACATGAAGAAGACAAACCTCAGACCAAAGGCTTCATACGGTCCAAAGGCTTCATACAGACAGAGGACTCACCTGAGTCGCACTAACGCAAATGTTTTGCAGGGAAACCATACTCAGGCATATGAATATGAGAGCGGTTCATCAAACCGCCATGTTCATATGACCAAGAACTATTCTGCCTATTCTTATGAGTACTATTGTCCGCCTGCCAGACTGTTTGCTAGGGCTCCAAAGCCAAAATTCCCAGATGCTGCACTTAGACTTATTGCTTCTAAGCCACCCTTGAAGATGTGGGTGGCTAAGAAAGCTTAACTCTCTTTTGCAGGGAAAGGTCTCCAGCAGAAAACCAAAATCTTCTGAGGCTATTGCTGGGGACCTTAAACATCTTGTAGGGTGCAAGATCAAATGCCCGAATGGCATCACTATGTACTTCGTTCCTGAATCGCATGCTACTCTCCCTATTAGTCCTAATCTGGATCTAAGTTCTCATAACCCACTGGTTCATCAAATGTTTCTGCTTCACAATTCTCTTCGTGAAGCCTATCCCCCTAACTGCACTGTAGGGTACGACACCAGCGTCTTCAGAATGGATTATTGACAGTGGGTGTACAAATCACATGACCGGCAAAAGAAGCCTTCTTATGGACTCAACCTTACGTCCATCCGACAAGAGCCACATCACATTCGCTGACACTGGTAAAAGTAAGGTATTGGGTCTAGGTAGAGTTGCAATCTCAAGGGATCAACACATGGATAAAGTCATGCTTGTTGAATCCCTTGGCTTCAACTAAATGTCTGTCTCAATGCTTTGTGATTTGAACATGATCGTAATATTTGAAAAATATCGTTGCCTGGTACTAATGGAATCTGACAAGTCTCTAGTGTTTGAAGGGTATCGGAAAGATGATTTGTATGTGGTAGATTTCTCAGTAGGGCCACAGCTTGCAGTATGTCTTCTGGCAAAAGCTTCAGAATGCTGGCTTTGGCATCGGAGGCTTGGGCATGCTGGCATGAGGAACCTCCACGCCCTTGCAAAGAAGAAGCATGTCATAGGCATCGAGGGCGTCAAGTTCAAGAAAGATCACTTATGCGGTGCCTGTGAAGCAGGGAACATGACAAGGGCAAAACATCCCTTGAAGACAATCATGACCACTACTCGACCCTTCGAACTGCTTCACATGGATCTTTTTGGTCCCACTCACTACTCAACTTTTACCACTATTGCTTGCCTCTATGGCTTTGTCATTGTTGATGATTACTCTAGATATACTTGGGTGCACATAATCCTTTACAAGACTGAAGTGCAGGATGTCTTCAGACGCTTCGCCAATTGAGCTATGAACAATTACGGCGCCAAGATAAAGCACATCAGAAGTGACAATGGCACTGAATTCAAGAACACTGGACTTGATACATATCTTGATACCTTGGGCATCACACATGAATTCTCAGCCCCGTACACGCCACAGCAGAATGGCGTCGTCGAACGCAAGAACAAAACACTCATTGAGATGGCCAGAATGATGCTAGATGAATACAAGACTCCAAGAAAATTCTGGCCTGAAGCCATTGACACTGCATGCCATACAATCAATCGTGTTTATCTTCACAAGCTTCTGAACAAGACATCTTATGAACTCCTAACTGGCAAGAAGCCAAATGTCAGTTACTTCAGAGTATTTGGCGCAAGGTGCTGGATCAAGGACCCACACCACACCTCAAAGTTTGCACCAAAAGCACATGAGGGTTTTATGCTTGGATATGGAAAGGATTCGCACTCCTACAGAGTCTTCAATCTCTTTCATTACCAAGTGGTTGAAACAGTGGATGTGTGGTTCGATGAGACCAATGGTTCACAAAGAGAGCAACTGCCGAATGTGCTAGATGAAGTTCCATCTAGTGAATCAATGAAGCTAATGGGAACTGGAGAGATTATACCTTCTGAAGCTCATCCTAAAGAAGAACTTATCATCTCAGCACCTGATCCACATGAAGACAATGCTCAACCTGAAGACATTCCTCCCAACAACAACATAGATCAGCAAGAGCAAAGTCTTCGCTCTGTACATCGTCGTGTTGCCAATGAAGTGCAGATTGAGAGAATAATTGACAGCATCAATGCACCTGGTCCACTCACTCGTTCAAGGGCAACTCAGCTGGCAAATTTCTGTGGGCACTTCGCATTCGTCTCAATTACAGAACCCAAGAAAGTTGAAGAAGCCTTCATGGAACCTGAATGGATTCAAGCTATGCAAGAAGAGCTTCAACAGTTTGAGCTGAACAGCGTATGGGAACTGGTTAAGCGTCCTGATCCACGGAAGCACAATATAATAGGAACCAAATGGATATACCGCAACAAGCAAGATGAGCATGGTCAAATTGTCAGAAACAAAGCTCGCCTCGTTGCTCAAGGACATACTCAAGTGGAAGGCATTGATTTCGATGAAACATTTGCTCCTGTGGCTAGACTTGAAGCCCTACGTATACTGCTGGCCTATGCAAATCATCATAACATACTTCTATATCAAATGGATGTGAAGAGTGCCTTTCTCGATGGCAAGATTGAAGAAGAAGTGTATGTTGCACAACCGCCTGGGTTTGAAGATCTAAAACATCCTGACATGGTATACAAGCTCAACAAGGCACTGTATGGCCTCAAACAAGCCCCTCGGGCTTGGTATGACACACTCAAATACTTCCTGAAGAGCAAAGGCTTCATACCTGGTTCCCTAGATCCCACTCTCTTCACGAAGACATATGATGGTGAACTGTTTGTGTGCCAAATTTATGTGGATGACATTATCTTCGGCTGCACCAATCAGAAGTACAGTGAAGAGTTTGGCTATATGATGCAAGAGCAATATCAGATGTCTATGATGGGGGAGCTGAAGTTCTTCATCGGTCTTCAAATACGACAACAACGCAACGGCATCTTCATATCTCAAGAGAAGTATCTCAAAGAGTGCCTGAAGAAGTTTGGTATGCAAGACTGCAAAGGCTTCACAACACCAATGCCAGCCAAACATCATCTGGGTCCCGACGGCAATGGTAAAGAGTTCGATCAAAAGGTATACCGCTCCATGATTGGTTCTTTGCTTTATTTATGTGCATCTAGGACAGATATTATGCTTAGTGTTTGCATGTGTGCTCGATTTCAAGCGGCACCAAAGGAGTCGCATCACTTAGCTGTGAAGCGAATTCTTCGATATTTGGCTCACACCCCAACTCTCGGATTATGGTATCCAAAGGGCTCAGAGTTTGATCTGGTTGGATTCTCGGATGCTGATTATGCTGGTGACAAGGTTGATCGGAAGTCTACATCAGGCACATGCCACTTTCTGGGACGATCACTTGTATGTTGGTCTTCAAAGAAGCAGAACTGTGTATCCCTCTCCACCGCTGAATCTGAATACATTGCTGCTGGATCTTGCTGCGCTCAGCTTCTGTGGATGAAGCAAACTCTCAAGGACTATGGCATTCATCTGAAGCAAGTGCCACTTTACTGCGACAATGAAAGCGCCATCAAGATTGCCAACAACCCAGTTCAGCACTCGAAGACAAAGCACATAGAAATTCGTCATCACTTTCTCAGAGATCATGTTGTGAAGGAAGATATTGATATCATACACGTCAACACTGAAGAGAAATTGGCAGATATCTTCACCGAGCCCCTGGATGAGAAGAGATTTTGCAAGTTACGGTGTGAGCTAAATATCCTGGAATCCTCAAATGTCCTATGATCAGGCACACATCCTAACACTTATGCATATTGATGACTTAGATGTGCAACACACGAAGTAACTTATATCTTCAATCAATGAAGACATACATTCTAAGTGTGAATACATTAATGTGGAATTTGACTACGGAGCGCCACGATAATTGTGCACCGTGTCTGGGTCTAATACTTCCTATACGGTGGGTAACGCCACCACCAAACGTTCTATTTTGAAGTGTTTCACTCATGGCGTTACCTTGCAATGTCTTCACATTTGGTTTGGCTTCAATCTCAACATGTCTTCATGATTATATTCACTATGTTGATTATATAGATATATATATATATATACTAGTGTTCTGTCCTCTACAGCATTCACTTATAGCTATGTCTTCTTGTTTGAATCTTTTGAACTAAGTGAATGTGATCGGACCCTAACCTCTCTATGCTTTCTATCTCAAATTCTATCTCTCCAAGTCATATGCATTCTATTGAAACTGTCGAATGTCTTCTCTGCGCCCTTGACAGCAGAAGACACAGTGACAACCTTTAAGTCTGCTTTCAATGCTCATTCATCCACATGAAATCCGGAGAAGTAGGAACGACCACCTGACAATCCAGGCGTGCATGGGACGTGGAACAAACCCCAAAATTCCGCATGATGGCCACATGTCACTCAGATGCGAATCGCCAGGGCACCTGTGTAATAGCACGGTGCCGCCCCTGTACCTATAAATACACACTCACAGATGTCATTATCCCTTCTTCCACCCTCGCACGAACCCTAGCGCCACCGCTAGCCCTCGACGACGCCGGCGACGAAGCGCTTCGCTGCCGCAACCTCTCCGACTCCGTCTTCACGCCGATCGCGGACATCGTCCTCTCCGCCGTCGCCGTAGGTGTCCTCCGTCGCCAAGTTAGGGCACGGAAGATTGAACTGCTCGGCCTCATCTCCCATTCCGTCTAGCAGTTCTTTGTGTGGTAAATAAAACTCCCTTTTACAGCGCTGTTGATCCTATGAACTTATCACTTTCTACCACAAGCAGTTTCTGTTCACACAAGTTAGATTTCTCTCATACTGCATCTCACAACATGCCTAGTATATTCACTTGTGCTTCACAAAGTAGTTAGATTCCTCACTTGTACTGATCTGTGGATTCGTACAAATCTGGAACCAACTTCTTATCTATGAGTGAATGTCTTCGCACGATGAGGTCAATGTCTTCTAAACTGATTTATCTTCAAAATCTTCTGAGAATGCATATGACCTCTTCCCCTTCCCTCGCACCTTAATGCTGTCACAGGTACATGTCCGTGGGAGAATCCTTTGGTTCTCATAGTATGCATTCATTTGCAGAATTCTTACAGCATCACATAAATTCTCCTGAAGCCAGTTCCTGTTGGTCCAGCAAGAGAAAGCCTTTGAAGCCTTTGAACGTCTTGAAGCCTTTCAAGTTAAAGTTTATGGCTTCAGAGAAAGCAGCAAGGAAGGGGGGCAGACAACGTCGTGGCGGAACATCCAGAGATCTGCCTGATGAACTCGCAGAAATGTATAAGACAGATCCTGAAGAGGATTATAGTCAGCGCAAGACCCGAATCCAATGGATTCGACGCTATTGGGCAAAACAATGGTTCAAATACCGCTTCACAACCCAAGAGTATGCTGAGAAAAGTGTCATCAAAAGACCGTGGGGAGACATCCTATACAAGAATCTTCTACCCAGGTCCAGAGATGAAGCTATTGCCCAAAGCTTCTATCCATGCATGGTCCGTGGGCCACAGCCTGATGATGCACATCCGTCGTCACTACTCTGGTGTCGTGACGACAATCTGTTCAAGCGCAACTTCCAGTTTGCCCAAAACTCAGCGAAGTAGAACAAGAAGAAATTTGGGTTAGACTTCAACCCTCGTCCCTCAGCACCAAGGGCAGATGGCACACGAGAAGCAGAACCCAATGTCATCGGTCCGTATGCCAACCTTGAAGGCCTCATTACCCGCATCTTGGTTCAAGGGACTGCAGTGAATGAGCCTCCAGCTGACTCTAAATCAGAAGAAGCTCCTGCAGTGCTGAAGCCAAAGAAGATGAAGAAGCCTAAAGCTTCAAAGCCTGCCTCTTCACCGAAAATCTCAAGGGCGAAGCCACTTGCAACTGCACCTCCTGAAGACAGTGTGCAGTCTGAAGACGTATCCCGCATCTCCAAGCCCCAGAAGAGCAAGATGCCTCAGCCACACACCGGCCAAGAGCTCACAGCTGCTGCTATTCTGCGCAATGATGACATTGACCTGTCAAGTGATGAAGACCTAGCAGATGACGCTCTTGAGCAACTCATCAAGAGCAAAGAAGAAGCAGAAATCTTTAATGATCTGCCCCTCTTTGATGTCACCATCATCCACAACTTCATTGACGAGTGGTTTGACATGCCCAACATCAGCTTCGATGATCTACAGCTACCCATTGGTTCAGTGTCGCCTTCCATGGCGCCATTGCTTCAGAACTAGCCATCGCCCAGCGCGTTGTTGAGCTAAAGCAGAAGATTGACTATGAAAAGGCTCAGTTCAAGAAGCATATGGCCAAGCTCAGCGTGCAAGATGTGAAGAACTTCAAAATCATGATGCACAAGCTCAAGGAAGCTTTTCTGAAGAAACGTGCAGAAGCTCAAGGTTCGCATGAGCACATGAAGACTCTGACTGACAGATGTGTGCAAGCCTACAATGAGGCTGAGAAGCGCAAGGCATTTGGGCGTCCTGGCATCGACCCCAGGATGGCCGCGAAGAAGAAGAAGAAGCCTGCTACAGCTGAACCCGATGCACCAAGGCAAGAAGAAGTTCCGATTGTCTTCCCAACTGCAATAACTGGCTCGAAGCCAAAGAGCCGGTCAACCGCTTCAGAGCTCAAGAAGACCAAGACTGCTGAGGCCGAAGCAAGGAAGCGAAAATATCCTGAAGCATATGAAACTGCCCCCTCTAAGAAGAAGAGGAAGACCAAGAAAGATCGGGCTGCTCCCACAGAGCCCTTGATGGTTGAAACCATTTCTATGGTCTATCCTGAAGCTGAACGCCAACTGACTGTCCATGAGCCTGCTTCCACAGAGGCTCATGAAGCTGAAGACATTCCAGCAGCTGATCCCATCGCTGCTGAAGACATTGGTCAACATGACAATGTAGAAGATGTTGCAGTCCTTCCTCAGCAAGACAACAGCGAACTCATCAGTATTGGTCGTCCGTTGACGCCAATTGCCCAGGATGCCTCATGGGCGGATCGCCCATAAGAGGAAGAAGACAATGAGGCCCAGCCCACTCAAACTCCACAGGCGTCGCCCACGTTGCGTAGGCTTCACAAAGGTCCAAGGCCTCACGTCTCTGCTGAAGACATTCCGGCTGCATCAGCCGAACAAGAAGAAGTCCCACAAGTCCCCTCGTCTCACCAAGAAGCAGTTCTTACGGAGAACGTGCTTGTGTCCGACCCTCCAGCTCGTCAAGTGGAGGATGACAATCATGAGGCTGCCACAACCAACAATGAGCTAATGTGGAGCCCTCCCCACCTAAAGCATCAGAAGACAGCGAAGCCACTGATCCTGACACTTCCGTTCCTGAGTCTGCTGCCGGTCCCCAGTTTGACTATCATGTTGAGCACAGGCCTCAGGTACAGAAGCCAATCCCAAGACTGCCAAGGTTCCCAGGTCCTGCATCAGCACCTGGCTCCTTCAACATCAATGGCTTCAGGGCAGACAATACATTCTTCAATAGCTCCAAGAACCCCTACTCAAGGGAAAGGATTTCATCAGATCGGTTCTGGAGCTATCCTTAGCGAAGCTATTACTCATGCATACTATACAACCAAGGTCGCATCTTCCCACACAAGCGCCTTGACGTTGAAGCTATAGCTGGTCTGCCCTGCCTAGAAGAAGTGTTGGATTGTTTCAAGCAAGTGGGACTGCTGCCATTCATAACTGACCAACAGCATTGGAATGAAGAGCTACTGCTCCAATTCTATGCCACACTCCACATCCGTGGGTACAACAGAGATCCGAAGACTTGGGTCCTGGAGTGGATGACCGGCAATGTTCATCATGAAGCCAATGCATTTGACATCATTGAGCTCACTCGCTTGCCCACTCCTGGCGATCTCTTCGAGCAAGGCTGTCAGCTGCATACTGAAGCTATTGAAAGCATCTTTCAGAGGCCTAAACCTAATATGAGTCAGATGCTCAGCATGATGAAGCCATTGCCCCAAGATGCTGCTTATCCCACAGAGTTCTTCGTTGAAGACCTTGAGTATCTGCCAAGAACCATCTATCACATCATCAGGCGGACTCTCTGGCCCATTAAAGGCCACTCTCCAAATGCCAAGATCGAGGGTGCAATGAAGACTTTGATATTCTATATCCTTCATGGCAAATGCTTCAATGCACAGGACTTTTTCATACGCCAACTTGCTGCATCAGGCTCTGATCCGTTTGGTTTGAAGTTCTATGCCCCTTGGGTAATGCGGCTGATCAAACTTCACTCTGCTATCTCGTATCAGCCCTCAGCTCGCAACCATCGTATCTTCTTGCCTGATGTGGATACCTCTGTTGAAGCCATCTATCCTGAACCTGCCAAGCAACCTCTAAGTCTTCAGAATGCAGAACACCAGAGCTTCACTCAAAACATTGAAGGAATTGAAGCAGTCTCTCGGGTGTATCCGTTGGCTGGCACTACACGTGCACCACGCCCTGCTTCCACTGAAGCCACTGACAGCAGAACTGCTCCAAGACCCAAGAAGCGCACTCGTGTTCTCAATGACCGAGAGCTTCTTGTGGCCCTTCATCAAAAACAGGATAGGCATCATGACTGGCTGAAGCGTCAGATGAAAAGCCTCTTGGTGGATGTTAATCGCATTCGAAATCTTGCCACCAAGAATGCTTTTGTTACCCATGAAACTTGTCGTCGTACATGGAAAGGGCTAATGATGATGTGTTCTGAAGCTGATCTTCAAGAGGATGGCTTCACTGAGCGATTCAAGTTTGACTCCACACCTCCTAGAAGGGCTGTGCTGCGAGGAACACCATCACTTGAAGACTCTGAGTTCTCTTCCTCTGCTGCAACAGTGATTGCCCGAGTTATCGAGGATGAAGACGATGCTACTTCACCACCACCCTCTTCAGCACCGCCAAACACCACCAACGACCCTGCTGCTCATGGGAACGAGTAGACACTCTATGTCTTCAAACCTTTTTGGTCCTTACTGACAAAAGGGGAGAAGCATATGGGGTTGATAGTCTTCAAGCGGGTCCATATGGGCGGGTGCTTTATATTTTGCTATATTTTGCTTCGTGCTTACAACTCTCGTGTTGCTACATTTGGTTCTTTGATCAGTTGTAACACTTAAACTCGATGGTCGTCTGCTACTTGTTTGCCACCTTGCTTTGCGAAGATAAATTCCGCTTGTGCGACGATAAATTCCGCACTTAGATCATTCTGCAGACGTCCATTTTCCATTATGCATGACATTATCTTCATATACTTTTACATGCATAGTGGATTGTCATCATAAGTTGAAGTGGATCTCCACAAGTACAACCTGCCATGTGCATTTGCATTCCAAAAGCAAATTACATACATGCACATCTTCAGGGGGAGCCCTTGCAACTTATGAAGACAATTCCCTATCCTTTACAAATTTCACAGATTATATTCCCCGTTGAAAACTTCAACTAGTTTGTCATCAATCACCAAAAGGGGGAGATTGTAAGTGCATCTAGTGCCACCCCTAGTTGGTTTTGGAGTATTGACGACAAACCTAGTTGAGGGACTAATGTGTTTGTGAGAATTGCAGCATAACACAGGTAGAAGTCCCTCATTGATTCGGTTTTACTACCAGAGATGACCCCTAAAAATGTATGAAGACATTGATGTCAAAGGTGGTATATGAAGATATTCACATTGAAGACTATGACAAGAGAAGACACCACGTGAAGCCTATGGAGCTCGAAGACTTAGATCTTTCGTAGTTCTCTTTCATTTGTGTTGAGTCATAGGAACCACCGTACTGTTAAGTGGGGTCCAAGAGAACCAGTCAGAACGACTGAAGTGATGCCTAAACAAAAAAACCTATGTCTTCGAGTGAAGACTATGAGAGCAAATCTTGTCCAGAGTCGGACAAGTCAGCTTTGCTTGTAGCCCAAGTAAAGTTGTCGTGTGGGTTTGAAATCTGACCGTTGGAACACGTGTCAGTTCCTTAGTGACCCAGGGTCATTTCGGACAAATCAGGTCGGGTTGCCAAGTGGCTATATATAGCCCACCCCCTACAACCATAAACGGTTGGCTGCTCAGATTTAGTGCACGGCTTTTGTCGTTTGAGAGCAACCCACCTCGAAGCCTTTGAGAGAGATACCTAGCGAGGATAAAGCCCTAACCACCCAGAGCCAGAGAGAATTGGGCATCACTTAAGTCTTCTTGTCTGAGTGATCTGAAGACTTATTACACTTGAGGACTGTGCATCCTCTAGCCGGTTAGGCGTCGCGTTCTGAGCATCCAAGAGACATTGTGGATTGCCGGTGAACGAAGTCTGTGAAGGTTTGGGAGTCTACCTTGAAGACTTACCAGAGTGATTGGGCAAGGTCTGTGTGACCTTAGCTCAAGGAGAATACGGTGAGGACTGGGTGTCCTGAGCTGCGTGTTAAGGACTGGGTGTCCGGGACTGTGTGTCCTAAGGTTTAAATACCTAGCCGCTCCAACCAGACGTACAGTTGTCACAGCAACTGGAACTGGTCCAACAAATCATTGTCTTCAACGAGTCACTGGTTTCATCTTCACTTCCTTTTTCTTATTGATTACTCATTGTGAAGTCATTGCATGTCTGTTCTATCTTTTGTCTTCACAACGTGAGTGTATGATCTGTTTGGCTTCATAATATCTTCCTACCTGATCCTTATTACACTGCAGCTATTTGTCACTGTGCTTTCACTCTGTTGATACTTGACCATGGCTTGCCTAGTGTAGTCTACCTTCCGCTGCATAGTAATAGGCATACCTCTACTGTTTGTCTTCATAACTTCCACGTTTTGAAGACTTTCATAAAAATTGCCTATTCACCCCCCTCTAGTCGATATAACGCACTTTCAGGAGGCCCAGCCCAGAATTGCTATTTTTTTCCTGTTTTAGGGTTCCGTAGAAAAGTAATATCAAACGGAGTCCAAACTGAATGAAACCTTCGAGAACGTGATTTTCTCAACGAACAAGACCCGGGAGACTTGGACCCTACGTCAAGAAAGAAAAGAGGAGGCCACGAGGTAAGGGGCGCGCCTGCCTACCCCAGGCGCGCCCTCCACCCTCGTGGGCCCCCTGTTGCTCCACCGACGTACTCCTTCCTCCTATATATATCCACGTACCCCCAAACGATCAGATACGGAGCCAAAAACCTAATTCCACCGCCATAACTTTCTGTATCCACGATATCCCATCTTGGAGCCTGTTCCGGAGCTCCGCCGGAGGGGGCATCGATCATGGAGGGCTTCTACATCAACACCATAGCCCTCCGATGAAGTGTGAGTAGTTTACCTCAGACCTACAGGTCCATAGTTAGTAGCTAGATGGCTTGTTCTCTCTTTTTGGATCTCAATACAACGTTCTCCCCCTCTCTTGTGGAGAACTATTCGATGTAATCTTCTTTTTGCTGTGTGTTTGTTGAGCCGATGAATTGTGGGTTTATGATCAAGTCTATCTATGAACAATATTTGAGTCTTCTCTGAATTCTTTTATGTATGATTGGTTATCTTTGCAAGTCTCTTCAAATTATCAGTTTGGTTTGGCCTACTAGATTGATCTTTCTTGCAATGGGAGAAGTGCTTAGCTTTGGGTTCAATCTTGCGGTGTCCTTTCCCAGTGACAGTAGGGGCAGCAAGGCACGCATTGTATTGTTGCCATCGAGGATAGCAAGATGGGGTTTTCTTCATATTGCATGAGTCTATCCCTCTACATCATGTCATCTTGCTTAAGGCGTTACTCTGTTTTTAACTTAATACTCTAGATGCATGCTGGATAGCGGTCGATGAGTGGAGTAATAGTAGTAGATGCAGGCAGGAGTCGGTCTAGTTGTCTCGGACGTGATGCCTATATACATGATCATACCTAGGTATTCTCATAACTATGCTCAATTCTGTCAATTGCTCAACAGTAATTTCTTCACCCACCGTAGAATACTTATGCTCTCGAGAGAAGCCACTAGTGAAACCTATGGCCCCCGGGTCTATCTTTATCATATTGATCTCCTACTACTTAGTTATTTCCTTTGCTATTTACTTTGCCTTTATTTTACTTTGCATATTTATCATAAAAATACCAAAAATATTATCTTATCAGATCTATCAGATCTCACTCTCATAAGTGGCCTTATAGGGATTGATAACCCCTATTTGCGTTGGTTGCGAGGATTTATTTGTTTTGTGCAGGTACGAGGGATCGCGCGTAGCCTCCTACTGGATTGATACATTGGTTCTCAAAAACTGAGGGAAATACTTATGCTACTTTTCTGCATCATCCCTTCCTCTTCAGGGAAAACCAACACAGTGCTCAAGAGGTAGCAATGACAGATGCTACTACTGCAGCCAGTCCCTGGGGTAACGGCGGGGCCCAGTTTGCAGTAGCGCTTGTTGGTGGGAACGTGCTATAGCTAAAGAATAGCTGCAGCGATGGTTTGTGCCGCTCACTACTACTAAGTACTAGTAGCGTGTCAGTCTAACCCTCGCTACTGTTACCTGTCTACCTATAGGGTTTTCCCTAGTAGTGATACTCCATTGGCAGGAGTACTTACACTTCAAACTGAAACTTGACCAGAGTACTTACACTGCAAACTGAAACTTGACAATAAACAAACTAAAACTAAATTAAATTGTATAAAAATGAAATTAAATTTGGTAAACTAGTGCTATATAAAACAAGTAAAATTTAGTAACCTAGCTAAATTATGTAAACCTACTTAAAGATGCAGACAACTTTTAAATCTCAGTGAACATGCTTAAAATTCAGCTTGACTATTCAACAAACTAATGTTGTATACTCTTTTTGGAACCTAAACCTTGTGAAACCTAGCTAAATTATCCGAATCTTGGGATAATTCAGTTAACATTTGCGAGCAAAGGTTGAATTTAGAACTGTTGGGGAACGTAGTAATTTCAAAAAAATTCCTAAGTACATGCAAGATCATGGTGATGCACAACAACGAGAGGGGAGAGTGTTGTCCACGTACCCTCGTAGACCGAAAGCAGAAGCGTTAGCACAAAGCGGTTGATGCATGTAGTCGTACGTCTTCACGATCCGACCGATCAAGTACCGAACGCACGGCACCTCCGAGTTCAGCACACGTTTAGCCCGATGACGTCCCTCGAACTCCGATCCAACCGAGTGTTGAGGGAGAGTTTCATCAACACGATGGCGTGGTGACGATGATGATGTTCTACCAACGTAGGGCTTCGCCTAAGCACCGCTATAGTATTATCGAGGTGGACTATGGTGGAGGGGGCACCGCACACGGCTAATAGATCAAAACGATCAATTGTTGTATATCTAGGGTGCCCCCCTGCCCCCGTATATAAAGGAGAAAGGGGGCGTGCGGCCGGCCAAGAGAGAGGTGCGCCAGGAGGAGTCCCACTCCCACCGGGAGTAGGACTCCCCCTTTCCTAGTTGGATTAGGACTTGGGAGGGGGAAAGAGGAGGTAGAGAGGAAGGAAGGGGGGCGCTGCCCCCCTCTCCTTGTCCTATTCGGACTAGGGGGGAGGGGCGCGCGGCCCAGCCCTGGCCGCCTCTCCTCTTCTCCGTAAAGGCCCACTAAGGCCCATTAACCTCCCGGGGGTCCGGTAACCTCCCGGTACTCCGGTAAAATCCCGATTTCACCCTGAACACTTCCGATATCCAAACATAGGCTTCCAATATATCAATCTTCATGTCTCGACCATTTCGAGACTCCTCGTCATGTCCGTGATCACATCTGGGACTCTGAACAACCTTCGGTACATCAAAACATATAAACTCATAATATAACTGTCATCGAAACATTAAGCGTGCGGACCCTACGGGTTCGAGAACTATGTAACATGACCGAGACACGTCTCCAGTCAATAACCAACAGTGGAACCTGGATGCTCATATTGGCTCCCACATATTCTACGAAGATCTTTATCGGTCAGACCGCATAACAACATACGTTGTTCCCTTTGTTATCGGTATGTTACTTGCCCGAGATTCGATCGTCGGTATCTCAATACCTAGTTCAATCTCGTTACTGGCAAGTCTCTTTACTCGTTCCGTAATACATCATCCCACAACTAACTCATTAGTTGCAATGCTTGCAAGGCTTAAGTGATGTGCATTACCGAGAGGGCCCAGAGATACCTCTCCAACAATCGGAGTGACAAATCCTAATCTTGAAATATGCCAACCCAACAAGTACCTTTGGAGACACCTGTAGAGCACCTTTATAATCACCCAGTTATGTTGTGACGTTTGGTAGCACACAAAGTGTTCCTCCGGTAAACGGGAGTTGCATAATCTCATAGTCATTGGAACATGTATAAGTCATGAAGAAAGCAATAGCAACATACTAAACGATCGGGTGCTAATCCAATGGAATGGGTCAAGTCAATCACATCATTCTCCTAATGATGTGATCCCGTTAATCAAATGACAACTCTTTGTCTATGGCTAGGAAACATAACCATCTTTGATCAACGAGCTAGTCAAGTAGAGGCATACTAGTGACACTCTGTTTGTCATGTATTCACACATGTATGATGTTTCCAGTTAATACAATTCTAGCATGAATAATAAACATTTATCATGATATAAGGAAATAAATAATAACTTTATTATTGCCTCTAGGGCATATTTCCTTCAGTCTCCCACTTGCACTAGAGTTAATAATCTAGTTCACATCACCATGTGATTCAACACCAATAGTTCACATCACCACGTGATTAACACCCATAGTTCACATCGTCATGTGACCAACACCCAAAGGGTTTACTAGAGTCAACAATCTAGTTCACATCGCTATGTGATTAACACCCAAAGAGTACTAAGGTGTGATCATGTTTTGCTTGTGAGAGAAGTTTACTCTACGGGTCTGCCACATTCAGATCAGTATGTATTTTGCAAATTTCTATGTCAACAATGCTCTGCACGGAGCTACTCTAGCTAATTGCTCCCACTTTCAAAATGTATCCAGATTGAGACTTAGAGTCATCTGGATTAGTGTCAAAATTTGCATCGACGTAACCCTTTATGACGAACCTTTTGTCACCTCCATAATAGAGAAACATATCCTTATTCTGCTAAGGATAATTTTGACCGCTGTCCAGTGATCTACTCCTAGATCACTATTGTACTCCCTTGCCAAAAAAATAGTGTAGGGTATACAATAGATCTGGTACATAGCATGGCATACTTTATAGAACCTATGGCTGAGGCATAGGGAATGACTTTCATTTTCTTTCTATCTTCTGCTGTGGTCGGGCTTTGAGTCTTACTCAATTTCACACCTTGTAACACATGCAAGAACTCTTTATTTGACTGTTCCATTTTGAACTACTTCAAAATCTTGTCAAGGTATGTACTCATTGAAAAAACTTATCAAGCGTCTTGATCTATCTCTATAGATCTTGATGCTTAATATGTAAGCAGCTTCATCAAGGTCTTTCTTTGAAAAACTCCTTTCAAACACTCCTTTATGCTTTGCAGAATAATTCTACATTATCTCCGATCAACAATATGTCATTCACATATACTTATCAGAAAGGTTGTAGTGCTCCCACTCACTTTCTTGTAAATACAGGCTTCACCGCAAGTCTGTATAAAACTATATGCTTTGATCAACTTATCAAAGCGTATATTCCAACACCGAGATGCTTCCACCAGTCCATAGATGGATCGTTGGAGCTTGCATATTTTGTTAGCACCTTTAGGATTGACAAAACTTTCTTGTTGCATCATATACAACTCTTCTTTAATAAATCCATTAAGCAATGTAGTTTTGTTTATCCATTTGCCAGATTTCATAAAATTTGGCAATTGCTAACATGATTCGGACAGACTTAAGCATAGATACGAGTGAGAAACTCTCATCGTAGTCAACACCTTGAACTTGTCGAAAACCTTTTGCGACAATTCTAGCTTTGTAGATAGTAACACTACTATCAGCGTCCGTCTTCCTCTTGAAGATCCATTTAATCTCAATGGCTCGCCGATCTTTGGGCAAGTCAATCAAAGTCCATACTTTGTTCTTACACATGGATCTCATCTCAGATTTCATGGCCTCAAGCCATTTCGTGGAATTTGGGCTCATCATCGCTTCCTCGTAGTTTGTAGGTTCGTCATGGTCAAGTAATATGACCTCCAGAACAGGATTACCGTACCACTCTGGTGCGGATCTCACTCTGGTTTACGTAGAAGGTTCGGTAGTAACTTGATCTGAAGTTACATGATCATCATCATTAGCTTCCTCACTAATTGGTGTAGTAGTCACAGGAACAGATTTCTGTGATGAACTACTTTCCAATAAGGGAGCAGGTACAGTTACCTCATCAAGTTCTACTTTCCTCCCACTCACTTCTTTCGAGAGAAACTCCTTCTCTAGAAAGGATCCATTCTCAGCAATGAATATCTTGCCTTCGGATCTGTGATAGAAGGTGTACCCAACATTTTCTTTTGGGTATCCTATGAAGACGCACTTCTCCGATTTGGGTTTGAGCTTATCAGGTTGAAACTTTTTTCACATAAGTATTGCAACCTCAAACTTTAAGAAACAACAGCTTAGGTTTCTTGCCAAACCATAGTTCATACGGTGTCGTCTCAACGGATTTAGATGGTGCCCTATTTAACGTGAATGTAGATGTCTCTAATGCATAACCCCAAAACGATAGTGGTAAATCGGTAAGAGACATCATAGATCACACCATATCTAATAAAGTACGGTTGCGACGTTCGGACACACCATTACACTGTGGTGTTCCAGGTGGCGTGAGTAGTGAAACTATTTCACATTGTTTTAACTGAAGGCCAAACTCGTAACTCAAATATTTTACTTCTGCGATCATATCGTAGAAACTTTTATTTTTGTTACGATGATTCTCCACTTCACTCTGAAATTCTTTGAACTTTTCAAATGTTTTAGACTTGTGTTTCATCAAGTAGATATACTCATATCTGCTCAAATCATCTGTGAAGATCAGAAAATAATGATACCTGCCGCGAGCCTGAATATTCATCGGACCACATACATCAGTATGTATGATTTCCAACAAATCTGTTGCTCGCTCCATTGTTCCGGAGAACGGAGTCTTAGTCATCTTGCCCATGAGGCATGGTTCGCAAGCATCAACTGATTCATAATCAAGTGATCCCAAAAGCCCATCAGCATGGATTTTCTTCATGCGCTTTACACCAATATGACCTAAACGGAAGTGCCACAAATAAGTGCACTATCATTATTAACTTTGCATCTTTTGGCTTCAATATTATGAAAATGTGTATCACCACGATCGAGATCCAACAAACCATTTTCATTGGGTGTATGACCATAGAAGGTTTTATTCATGTAAATAGAACAACAATTATTCTCCAACTTACATGAATAATCGTATTGCAATAAACATGATCCAATCATATTCATGCTCAACACAAACACTAAATAACATTTATTTTAGGTTTAACACTAATCCAGAAAGTATAGGGAGTGTGCGCTGATGATCATATCAATCTTGGAACCATTTCCAATACACATCGTCACATCACCCTTAACTAGTCTCTGTTCATTATGCAACTCCTGTTTCGAGTTACTATTCTTAGCAACTGAACTAGTATCAAATACTGAGGGGTTGCTATAAACACTAGTAAAGTACACATCAATAACATGTATATCAAATATACCTATGTTCACTTTGCCATCCTTCTTATCCGCCAATTACTTGGGGTAGTTCCGCTTCCAGTGACCAGTCCCTTTGCAGTAGAAGCACTCAATTTCAGGCTTAGGTCTAGACTTGGGTTTTTTCACTTGAGCAGCAACTTGCTTGCCGTTCTTCTTGAAGATCCCCTTTCTTCCCTTTGTCCCTTTACTTGAAACTAGTGGTTTTGTTTACCATCAACACTTCATGCTTTTCTTGATTTCTACCTTTGTCGATTTCAGCATCACGAAGAGCTTGGGAATCGTTTCCGTTATCCCTTGCATATTATAGTTCATCACGAAGTTCTACTAAATTGGTAATGGTTACTAGAGAATTCTTTCAATCACTATTTTATCTGGAAGATTAACTCCCACTTGATTCAAGCGATTGTAGTACCCAGACAATCTGAGCACATGCTCACTACTTGAGCTATTCTCCTCCATCTTTTAGCTATAGAACTTGTTGGAGACTTCATATCTCTCAACTCGGGTATTTGCTTGAAATATTAACTTCAACTCCTGGAACAGCTCATATGGTCCATGACGTTCAAAACATCTTTGAAGTCCCGATTCTAAGCCGTTTAAGCATGGTGCACTAAACTATCAAGTAGTCATCATATTGAGCTAGCCAAACGTTCATAACATCTGCATCTGCTCCTGCAATAGGTTTGTCACCTAGCAGTGCATCAAGGACATAATTCTTCTGTGCAGCAATGAGGATAAACCTCAGATCACGGATCCAATCCGCATCATTGCTACTAACATCTTTCAACTTAGTTTTCTCTAGGAACATATCAAAAATAAAACAGGGGAGCTAAACGCGAGCTATTAATCTACAACATAGATATGGTAATACTACCAGGACTAAGTTCATGATAAATTTAAGTTCAATTAATCATATTACTTAAGAACTCCCACTTATATAGACATCCCTCTAATCCTCTAAGTGATCATGTGATCCATATCAACTAAACCATGTCCGATCATCACGTGAGATGGAGTAGTTTCAATGGTGAACATCACTATGTTGATGATATCTACTATATGATTCACGCTCGACCTTTCGGTCTCAGTGTTCCGAGGCCATATCTGTTATATGCTAGGCTCGTCAAGTTTAACCTGAGTATTCCGCGTGTGCAACTGTTTTGCACCCGTTGTATTTGAACGTAGAGCCTATCACACCTGATCATCACGTGGTGTCTCAGCACGAAGAACTTTTGCAACGGTGCATACTCAGGGAGAACACTTATACCTTGATAATTAGTGAGAGATCATCTTATAAAGCTACCATCGAACTAAGCAAAATAATATGTATCAAAGATAAACATCACATGCAATCAAAATATGTGACATGATATGGCCATCATCATCTTGTGCCTTTGATCTCCATCTCCAAAGCTTCGTCATGATTTCCATCGTCACCGGCATGACACCATGATCTCCATCATCTTGATCTATATCAATGTGTCGTCACATGGTCGTCTCGCCAACTATTGCTCTTGCAACTATTGCTATCGCATAGCGATAAAGTAAAGCAATTATTTGGCGCTTGCTTCTTATGCAATAAAGAGACAACCATATGGCTTCTGCCAGTTGCCGATAACTCCAACAAAACATGATCATCTTATACAACAACTTATATCTCATCATGTCTTGACCATATCACATCACAACATGCCCTGCAAAAACAAGTTAGACGTCCTCTACTTTGTTGTTGCAAGTTTTACATGGCTGCTATGAGTTGAGCAAGAACCGTTCTTACCTATGCATCAAAACCACAATGATAGTTTGTCAAGTTGGTGCTGTTTTAACCTTCGCAGGGATCGGGCGTAGCCACACTCGGTTCAACTAAAGTTAGAGAAACTGACATCCGCCAGCCACTTGTGTGCAAAGCACGTCGGTAGAACTAGTCTCGCGTAAGCGTACGCGTAATGTCGGTCCGTGCCGCTTCATCCAACAATACCGCCGAACCAAAGTATGACATGCTGGTAAGCAGTATGACTTATATTGCCCACAACTCACTTGTGTTCTACTCGTGCATATGACATCTACACATAAAACCAGGCTCGGATGCCACTGTTGGGGAACGTAGTAATTTCAAAAAATTTCCTACGTACACGCAAGATCATGGTGATGCACATCAACGAGAGGGGAGAGTGTTGCTCACGTACCCTAGTAGACCGAAAGCGGAAGCGTTAGCTCAACGCGGTTGATGTAGTCGTACGTCTTCATGATCCGACCGATCAAGTACCGAACGCACGTCACCTCCGAGTTCAGCACACGTTCAACCAGATGACATCCCTCGAACTCCGATCCAACTGAATGTTGAGGGAGAGTTTCGTCAGCACGACGGCGTGGTGACGATGATGATGTTCTATCGACACAGGGCTTCGCCTAAGCACCGCTACAGTATTATCGAGGTGGACTATGGTGGAGGGGGGCACCACACACGGCTAAAAGATCAAACGATCATTTGTTGTGTATCTAGGGTGCCCCCTGCCCCCGTATATAAAGGAGCAAGGGGGGTGCGGCCGGCCTAGAGAGAGGTGCACCAGGAGGAGTCCCACTCCCACCGGGAGTAGGACTCCCCCCTTTCCTAGTTGGATTAGGACTTGGGAGGGGGAAAGAGGAGGGAGAGATGAAGGAAGGGGGGGCGCCGCCCCCCTCTCCTTGTCCTATTCGGACTAGGGGGGAGGGGTGCGCGGCCCAGCCCTGGCCGCCTCTCCTCTTCTCCATAAAGGCCCACTAAGGCCCATTAACCTCCCGGGGGGGGGGGGGGTTCCGGTAACCTCCCGGTACTCCGGTAAAATCTCGATTTCACCCGGGACACTTCCGATATCCAAACATAGGCGTCCACTATATCAATCCTCATGTGTTGACCATTTCGAGACTCCTCGTCATGTCTGTGATCACATCCGGGACTCCGATCAACCTTCGGTACATCAAAATATATAAACTCATAATATAACTGTCATCGAAACGTTAAGCGTGCGGACCCTACGGGTTCGAGAACTATGTAGACATGACCGAGACACGTCTCCGGTCAATAACCAATAGCGGAACCTGGATGCTCATATTGGCTCCCACATATTCTACGAAGATCTTTATCGGTCAGACCGCATAACAACATACGTTGTTCCCTTTGTTATCAATATGTTACTTGCCCGAGATTCGATCGTCGGTATCTCAATACCTAGTTCAATCTCGTTACCGGCAAGTCTCTTTACTCGTTCCATAATACATCATCCCACAACTAACTCATTAGCTACAATGCTTGCAAGGCTTAAGTGATGTGCATTACTGAGAGGGCCCAGAGATACCTCTTCGACAATCGGAGTGACAAATCCTAATCTCGAAATACGCCAACCCAAGAAGTACCTTTGGAGACACCTGTAGAGCACCTTTATAATCACCCAGTTACATTGTGACATTTGGTAGCACACAAAGTGTTCCTCCGGTAAACGGGAGTTGCATAATCACATAGTCATTGGAACATGTATAAGTCATGAAGAAAGCAATAGCAACATACTAAACAATCGGGTGCTAAGCTAACGGAATGGGTCAAGTCAATCACATCATTCTCCTAATGATGTGATCCCGTTAATCAAATGACAACTCTTTGTCTATGGCTAGAAAACATAACTATCTTTGATCAACGAGCTAGTCAAGTAGAGGCATACTAGTGACACTCTGTTTGTCTATGTATTCACACATGTATCATGTTTCCGGTTAATACAATTCTAGCATGAATAATAAACATTTATCATTATATAAGGAAATAAATAATAACTTTATTATTGCCTCCAGGGCATATTTCCTTCAAGAACATGAAAATGCGTTTTGAATATTCACTTACTCCTTTTGCATTACTTTCAGTATTGCAACAATATTATTTGAATAAAAATCAAAGTAAAGAAACTTACTCCTTTTGATCCTTTGTAGCTATTGAGCATCCAACAAGAAGAAACCTGCCAAATGAGCATAGATTTGTTGCTTATATTGCTTTGAAAGCACTGACCAAAGTTAGAGAAACTGAGAAAAAGGACAAAGGGCTTCGTGCTAACCTTTTGCATATAAGTCTTAGAATTGTTGAAAGAATATGGAAACCAGCACATGATCAGATTGCACGACGTCGATAAGTTGATGTCTCCAACCAAAAACGGTAGAGTAGGTCGCAAGGAAAATGATCTTGATCTCTCCACGATATCTACAATCCCGCTAAACAGAAGGAAAGCACTTAGAAATCTTTCTAGGTCTTTGGGTGTTAGCTGTACAACATTACATAAGAGGTTTAAGTGGGGAGAGCTAAAGCGTCACACCAAGAGCCTAAAGCCTTTACTAAAGCCGGTTAACAAGATAGCGAGGCTCAAATTTTGCATTTCCATGTTGGATGAAGCGATATTGGAAAATGCCAGGCCTAGCTTCGTTGACATGAGCAGGATTATACACATAGATGAGAAGTGGTTTGATATGACTAAAAGGAAATGCACCTAATATCTCCTTCCAAAAGAAGAAGGCCCCTTGCGCATTGTTAAGAATAAGAACAATATAGTTAAGGTCATGTTCCTCACAATTGTTGCCAGTCCTAGGTATGATGAAGATGGTTTTGTAACATTTGATGGTAAAATTGGAGTTTGGGCCTTTGTGAAAGAGACTCTAGCTGCTCGTAGAAGTCAATATAGGGAAAGGGGGCTTTGAAACTCAAGTTAGTTACAGTGACCAGAGAAGTCATGAGGCAAATATATCTGTCAAAAGGTGGCCAGCTATACAAGACATGTGGCCTGAATATGACGTTCGAAAAAGAACTTTTATCCAATAGGACAATGTGAGAACACATGTTCTACCTACTATGAAGCTTTTCTAGAAGTTGGAGCACAAATAGAACTTGATATTCAGTTGATGTAGCAACCTGCAAGCTCTCCATACATGAATGTGTGAGACCCGAGCTTCTTCAAGTAGATTTAACCCTTACCATATTGGAAATGATCTATGATTATTAAGGGAATTGATAGAAGGTGTTGAGAAAGAAGTTGAAGAAATAAGCATGAATTACAAGATCACCCATATGAATAAAGAGAGACTCTAGAGGGAAGAAAGTCTATCAACAAAATTGAAATTTATAGGACAACACTAATTGCGACGAAAGGAAAAGAAGAGAAAGGAAAGGAAAAGGAGTATGTGTAGTGTTGAGTATTTATAGGAATTTATACTCCTTGTATTTGTCTTGTGTACTCCTTGTGTATTTCTATGTTAACATAATTGGAGTAATTAGATTAATTTGAATTACTTGTAATATTTTGATAATTTGGAATAATTGAATTAATTGGAATAATTTGGATTAATTTGATTGTTTGGATTAATTGGATCAATTGGAATTATTTGGATTGATTGTAATAATTTGGAATAACTGTATTAATTTGGAAAGGGGGATGACTGGATCAATTTTAATGGTTTATATTACTTGGAATAATTGAATTATCGGGATTAATTGGAATAATTTGGATTAATTTGAATAACTGGCTTAATTGAAAGAGGAAAAGAGGAGAAAGGAAAGGAAAGGAACGGACAAGTTATGATCCTACTCCTATAGCATAGGTAATACTACCCCCATAAGCCTATGTAATCCTACTCCTAGACCATAGGTAATCCTTACTCCCATAAGCCTATGTAATCCTACTCCTATACCATAGTTAATACTACTCCCATAAGCCTAGTTATACCACTGGATTTTCTCCTAATTTCAAATTAACAAAAGCACAAACATTTGAGTACAATTACTCCGGTGAATAGGAATTATTGGATACTCCAGTGAGCATGAGCACTCCTAATATTAGGGTACTGCAAATATTGTTTCTGAATGTATACTTTGTCAAGTTTCCTAAATTCATACTTTGTCAAGTGTCACTGAAATAATAAGCCTAGTTTCATGTAAGCCTTAACAACAATATAACAACTGTAAATGACGTCCTGGATATCATATTGACCTACTCCAGTGAACAAATTGTCATTGAATTAACATCAATAAAATGACATCATGGACATCATATTAACAACAATATACAATTAAGGGAGTAAACGAAAGTAAAACGACAATAACTATGCCAATACTAGTATTCCTAAGTTACGCTGACTATGCCAACATGAGTACTCCTAAATGATAGTAACCATGTCAACAAGAGTAATTCAGTTACTCCTAATTCGTGACCTACTTCTGTTGCTTGACAGGAACTCCTACAATGTCTGGAACTCCTACAATGACTAAACTTTACACATTGCAGTTGACATTGAGCAGTTTGCAATACTTCATATTCTTTGCATACTCCACATGGAGTAAGGTTGGCACATTGAGTAGTTTCATATTCTTTAATTGGAATAATTGGCACATTAAGGCTGACCAATTTTCATTAAATAAAGACTGATCATGTGTAGTGAACAACCAATCATAAGTAAAACTGCAAAGAATAAGCCACTGCACAATACTTCATCTGAACTTTGTTTAAACATCATTGCAGAAGTTTGTACACGAGTAGGTCAAATTCAGTAACCTACACACTATGGTGACTAAAGACGGGTCGGCTCGAAGAGTACCCGCGAGTGATTCACGGATTGGGTTCGAAAGGACGTTTGTCCCGACGGCCCTCTGAGTGGATCTTTGTGGCGGAGCGACGGGGTAGGTTGAGACCACCTAGGAGAGAGGTGGGCCTAGCCCTGGTCGGCGTCCGCGGTTATTTCAAAATAACACGCTTAACGAGATTTTGGTATTTGATCTGAGTCTGGTCACTGGCCTATACGCACTAACCAACTACGCGGGAACAGTTATGGGCACTCGCCATCGTGGTATCAGCCGAAGCCTTCTTGACGTCAGCGACTGAGCAGCGCGTGCCGGGTTGGACTGGAACGTCTGCTCTTGTATAAGGGAGGCTAGGTCTGCTCGCCGGCCGCGTACGCAACGTGCAGGTGTGCAATGGGCGATGGGCCCAGACCCCTGCGCCATAGGATTTAGACCGGCGTGCTGACCTCTCTGTTGTGCCTAGGTAGGGCTGCGACGTGTTGATCTTCTGAGGCCGGGCATGACCCAGAAAAGTGTGTCCAGACAAAGGGGATCGAGCGTGTTGGAAAATGTGGTGCACCCCTGCAGGGAAGTTAATCTATTCGAATAGCCGTGATCTTTGGTAACAGGACGACTTGGAGTTGTACCTTGACCTTATGACAACTAGAACCGGATACTTAATGAAACACACCCTTCCAAGGGCCAGATACAACCGGTGATCGCTCTCTCACAGGGCGACGAGGGGAGGATCATCGATTAGGACTATGCTATGCGATGTTACTTGGTGAACTTACCATCTACTCTCTTCTTCTGCTGCAAGATGGAGGTTACCAGAAGCGTAGTCTTCGATAGGACTAGCTATCCCCCTCTTATTCCGGCATTCTGCAGTTCAGTCCACATATGATACCCTTATTTCATTTGATACCATTGCATACATATGTAGTGTAGCTCCTTGCTTGCAAGTACTTTGGATGAGTACTCACGGTTGCTTTGCTCCCTCTTTTCCCCCTTTCTACCCGATTGCCGCGACCAGACGATGGAGTCCAGGAGCCCGACGCCACCGTCGACGACGACTCCTACTACACTGGAGGTGCCTACTACTACGTGCAGCCCGCTGACGACGACCAGGAGTAGTTTAGGAGGATCCCAGGCAGGAGGCTTGCGCCTCTTTCGATCCGTATCCTAGTTTGTACTAGCCTTCTTAAGGCAAACTTGTTTAACTTATGTCTGTACTCAGATATTGTTGCTTCCGCGGACTCGTCTATGATCGAGCTCTTGTATTCGAGCCTTCGAGGCCCCTGGCTTGTAATATGATGCTTGTATGACTTATTTTATTTGTAGAGTAGTGTTGTGATATCTTCCCGTGAGTCCCTGATCTTGATCGTACATGTTTGCGTGTATGATTAGTGTAAGATTGAATCGGAGGCGTCACACTATACACTGTGTAAGTTTCATGCAATTTAGATGAACATAAGTGCACAAACATCGTTTTGTACATTAAATCCACTGACTGAATTTCTACAAACTGAACTTGTGCACAAACAATTTTTAAACAAATTGGATTACTGCTCACCCTAGAGATGTCGGAGAAGGAGGAGGTGCTGGAGCGCCGATGAGCGTCCAGTGCTATCCCGCTTGCCCACCGCAGAGCGCTAACCGACGTGTTGCTTGCCCACTGCCGAGTGCCGTCATGCTTGCTTTGGAGCTAGGGTTCCCGCCTCCGGCTTCCCCGCCACCGGATATGCATTCCGATCACTGGATCCACCAAAAATTGAAGCTTTTTTCGGTGGAAGTCAACGAGGTGAGGACGGAAGGGACGAGGCGAGAGGGACAAAGGCGAGAAGGAGGACACATGGGAGGTGCCGAGGGGGCGTTGGTGAGAAGGGACGATGCCAGTGTGTCGGAGGCGAGGAGGGAGCAATGGACGCGAGGGGGGCTTTGCGACAACGTGTTTTTTTTGCAAAAATCGAGGGGACACTTATTTCGATACGGATGGAGTATTTTATTGTTCTGAGTAGAGAGAAGTGCATATTACACCCCCCAACTCTAGCCCTAGTCTAATATACACCCCTCAACTTCAATACCGTCCAAAATACACCCCCAACTATCAAAACCGGCTAGAATTCAACCCTCCCCTCCCTGTTGACCGGTTTTGACCCAGTTTGACCGGTTTTGACTGAGTGAACAGTAAAAATAAAAATTTTAATAACAAATTTTTTTTGACAAAATTCAAAAAGTTCCAAGTTTTTGCACGCGTGAACAGTAAATTCAAAAAAAATCACCTTTTTAGCATGTTTGGATACCTGAGTAAATTTGAGATGTTCGTAAATTCAAAAAAAATTCAAAATTTTCAACATGGTGAACAGTAATTCGGGAAAAAATCCAAAAAAATCACCAAGCGCTCAAACATCATCCATGCAAAAAAAGGGTTTTAAAAAAAATCGATTTTACTGTTCACCAAGCTGAAATTTTGAAAAAAAAAATCAAATTTACTCAGGTGTCCAAACATGCTGAAAAGGTGATTTTTTTTATTTACTGTTCACACGATGAAAAAAACTTGGAACATTTTTGAATTTTTTCAAAAAAAAATATTTATGGTTTTTAAAATTTTATTTTTACTGTTCACTCAGTCAAAACTGGTCAAACTGGGTCAAAACCGGTCAACAGGGAGGGGAGGGTTGAATTATGGCCAGTTTTGAGAGTTGGGATGTATATTAGACGGTATTAAAGTTGGGGATGTATATTAGACTAGGGCTAGAGTTGGGGGTGTAATATGCACTTCTCTCTTCTGAGTACAGATAAATTACACGTCTCATCGGAAATCTGAGCCTAGCCGCCGCACTACACCGGCGAGCAACTCCGCCTCCCATCGCCCCCTGACCAACAAATCTCGACCGTACTCCGCTCGTCGACCCCGCCGCCCTCGGCTCGCTCTGGTCCGTCTCGGCCCATCGACGGCACCCACCCCGTCGCCCTCGGCTCATTCTAGTCCGGCTCGTCCGACCGACGGCACTGACGCCGCCGCACTCCGCCTCGTGCTCCACGTCCGGCTCCTCCCGCCGACGCCACCGCCCTCGGCTTGCTCTGGTCTGGCTCCTTCCACCGATGGCACAGACGACCCCGCCCTCGGTTACCTTCAAGTGCTGCACATCCGGCAAGGTGAGGACGAGATCCACAGCTCACCTGTTAATTAAGATTTTGGTGCTTTTCTGTATCCTACACCAGATATGAGTCTGCTGAAAAAAAAGATGAATGTTGGTTCAATGTCTTGTAACGCCAAAGACTCGTATGATCTTTAAATATTGGGTATACAGTGACATTTGGGTTGTTTGGATCTGTGTCAATTTGAAATCTATACAAAATTTCTCCTTGTGTGAAATTCATGTTATTTGTCATTTGTCATATATACTTGCCATTTGAACTTGCAACCTTCTGTATACAACACCAGGGTATCTGGGTATGGCTGTCCATTGAGTAATAAACAAATCAAAATATACAAGTGAGGAGTTGGAGTTGACAGCCTAGCTCTTTGACAAATTCCAAAATGTGCTTGTGGAGTTGGGAGTTGAGAATTTGGAGTAGTGGAGGGTTCCTAAAGAGGGCCTGATCAATCGTTTCGATCCAATCCATGGATGGAGCGATAGAGAACGCGGGGGCGGGGGCAAGCCCGGGAGGGGCTGGGACGGCGGCGGCGGGGGAGCCGACGTGGTGCTGGACCTTGCCGGTGCCAGCGCCTGTCGGTGTGCTACCAGAGGCGTTCGCCAATCACGACGACCTCATCCTCCTTGAGGCCGGCGACGACCTCCTACTCGACCACCTGCAGGGTCGGTAAGCCCCTCCCATCGAGATTACCCTGCTGATCCAATAACCGGTCCTTAGAAGTCAGAACCACGCTCTTTATTCAGATCATCAATTAGGGCCATCAACTGTCAAGTTCCTAGACCAATCGATGTAGTATCTAAGTTGATATGTAGTTCTTCACTATTAGCCCATTAGTCAGATGAGTGCACGGTCTGTGGAAAAGAGCACCACCATGAAAAATACACGTTGACTGTTCCCGAGCCGAAGGCCGAGGCTGGTTAAATAAACAGTGAAATGTACTACAGCTATATTATTAAATCACATCCTTGCACCACTAGTTCAGCTGCAATAGAGTTATCATTATCTGTTGAGCTACTGTTGTACAGTAGGCGCACATGGTGTTTCCATCTGCGAGAAAAATTGATGCAGAGTGAAAGTATGGGGCCGCCCTGAAGAAGAAGCTGCTGCTGTTCTCTGCACATGATGTTCGTGGGCACATCCAATTCCATGTTCCTGATGCCAGGTGGCAAAGCAGTTGCGCCAAGCCTAAGACCTGACCACTCCAATGAAGATGGTACTGTCGCCAATGATGTGCTCGCTTCGATCATCAAAGTTGCACCTGGTAGCATCGAATTAGTCTGAACGGCTCTGCGGCTCGACAAGCTAAGTAGCTTTGTCAGGGAGAGGCCAAATGTGCTTGATGAGGATCTTGGAGATGGCTTCGGACATAAGAAGGGACAGTACACGTGGCAAGATCTCTGTGTGCTTGTTCAGTCCAGCGACAGCGAGCTGGTGGATGGGCTGAACTCTTCTGGACATGATTCTGCACAACTCCTTGTTGCATGACTGGCTGTGCCAGAAAATGCTGTGCTATCTGTCATGGAATCTGATGCTTTTACCCATAAGATTGTAACCCACTGCCTCGGCAGATTTGGCATGAAGGTTGAGCAGGAAGCAGGAAGCAGGAAGTTTGCCTGAAGAGCGCTCGGCGCAGGAAAGATGAAACTCGACAGCTTCATAGAGATATGGGAACGAAGCATTCCTTCAGGAATGCATGCAGACTTGCAGATGATTCAAGGGGAAGTGCTATATGAAAGGCTTTGGGCTAATATCTGGGTGCATAGTTTAAGTGTTGCTGATCTGCCATTGACGCCAGCTGAGAGGTTAGCAATACTATTCCGGGAGCAGCCAAGGTGGGTGTGGAAAGACCTGCAGCCCTACATTAGGTATAATTTGTAAATCACTTTTTGGTTCAAATTCTGTAGTTTAGTTCTCATGCAGACATCTTTCTCCCTTGATGGTTCAGGGACTTGTGAAGGACTTCTGTCAAATATGCAAGACGAAGAAAATTCAAAAAAAAAAAAATGCAAAACGAACACAACCAAGGGCTAACGCCGACCCTATTTTCACTGCTAGATGATCAACTTATCCTTCTACACCCACGCTTTGATTCTGGCCCTTGCTACTGCTGGTGTTGTTGACATGGTTTTGGTCCGGACATTGTCAGTAGATTGCTGCAACTGCATTTCATGCAAGCCACAATGATATTGGCGACAACAAACGAGGATTTCTTGTGCCATTCAGAGTGTCCGATCCAGCTTTATGGTGCAGACAGTTAAGTTACCTGAATTTCTTTTCAGTTTTGATTAGACGCAGTATCTGAACCTGGGTGCGTTGCTCATCTGTTGTACATTTACAGTATGTCTTAATTTTAACATGTGCAAGGCTTGTCCTAGCTAGTCATGTTTTTCAGATGTTCTCTTGAAGAATTTATTAATGCCCACCCAACGAATAGCAGAGGAAGGTATGGTAGGCGTCCGGAAACTGAAACTGCATTGCGGGTTGGGCAGGGAGCAGCGAACCTCTGTTATGGGAGTTGATAAAGATCCTGTTCCAACACGCCTTGTGATTCATATGAATTTTCTAACAATTCACAGTAACTTGTTCTGAACTTCTGAACACGGCTGATGTTTTTAGTTTTACATGAACAATAGAATCCATTGTTACTTGATATAAAATCTGAACACAGTTTATTCAAGTCATGCCCATCTTGTTGTGAGGAACAAGCAATTGCTTTGCCTGTTATATTCCCTGGAAGAGGCCAGGAACTTCATATGTTATATTCTTGCACACATATAGTTTTTTTTTTGAGAAACACAAACATATAGAGACTAGTAACGTTGCATGTGCAAGGCACGTTTCTGTACTGTATACTATCAAAATTAAACTTATCAGTCCAAAAAAGTAAAAAGCACATCTACACTGACCAATATAATATAATCAGGACACATTACAAGCTGAAAAACATATCTAACATGTAACACTCTGGGTTCACGCTGAAGTATGAAAAAGGATTATGGCAAGATCCAGCACAGGGCACAGAGCTTGAATTGAATTTCTTTTCCCCATTTTCTAATTCGAATTCTGAATTTCTTGCCTCGATTAGATGGATTTTAAATTTATAGCCACAGATTGTGTATACTGTCGATCGAAACAACTGCCTTTCAAGGGTATGTCACAAGTAAAATACACCTCTAACTGTTTATGAGTGTAAAAGGTTACTCTGTTCCCAAACGTGGCCTTGAGAAGATTTTGTGGCAAATGATGTTCAATCCCATCCTAACAAGATCCAGCCTGATGAAGAAGCATTGGCCTGGCAATGATACACACATTTTCTTTTCTGACCATGAGTCTCTTAATCACCTGATCTTTGGCAAGATACAGCCTGGTGTTTGTTTGTGGACTTCAATTTCCCCTTAGAATGTCTAGCAACAAGTTGTAGGTTGGTAGGTTCCACAGGTTTAACTCCAGTATGTTTCATCTGTACTCGAGGAAATACAGGTCATTTTGAAAAAGAAGAAAGGAAGCTGATTAAATCATGTATGGCTTCCTTTACACTGCTGTTTGTTTGCTGCTTTGCTGGGCAGATCTTCACCTGGGAGTGGGAGACAAAAAGGACATTGTCATTTTACAGCACATTGTATTCCTGTCTGTCTAGCTATTGTTCTGAACATGAATTAGTTCCATGGGGGATGAATGGTACTGTAATCTGGCTTTCTTAGTGTTGATCTTATTCCTTGTGTATTTTGGGGAAGTATAGCCCTTGAGCAAGCTATTTCTATTTATGTATGCTACAGTTAATGAATTCAGATTTCTGATGTCGCTGAATTCAGTAAGAGCTTTGGATGTTTTAACCACAGAGATAGTGCATTAATGACCAAAACAAAAAAGTGCATCCATGTCGAAATGTTTTCTTGCTGGGTGTATTTGACGGTTCATTTTTGTTATTCATCACTCACTCATCAGGTCAGAAACAAAAGGTTCATATAATGTAGGCTTGCGATTCACACATGGGAAAATGATTTTTGCAGGGGCCAGGACAGGATATTTGTATCTCTGCATGGTTGTAAGAATCATCTTTAGAAAATGAATAAGAAAAGGAAAAAGAAAAAAAAGCAGCACATTGCTTCATGCTTTGGCAAAGAGGAAAAGGGCAGCATGAAGCAAATTGTGAAAGCAACAAGCAAAGAATCTTAGATGCTTTAATCAGGGTGAGGAGGCAAATTTCTGGGGTCCAACGCGTGCTTCTAGCTTCAAAGCGCAAACTGCAACTGTTGCATATTTCCATTTCTACTCTAATCTGGCGGTGCACTAGAACTATAGCATAAGTTGATCGGACTATTTCAGAAAGTTCAGTCCAAGTTTTTGTGCTTCAAGCTGCTCTTCTCCTGTCGAGGTATGCACATACATACAACAACATTTTCTAGCTTCCTTTCTTTGTGCCCTTTAAGTATTCTGCTGCATAAATAGCACTAATTCTTTGAGCGGTCAAGCACAAAAGTAACGGGTTACCATTCTGTTGTGCAAGAGTAGGTGCTAACAAGAAATCTTCAGTGATGGGTTAGATTATTATATTTTCTGCTGCTCTCCTGGCCTTCGGCAGAGGAATTCATCATGAGTCTTCCTCAATTGGTAATGTTCTTGTCCATGTTTTTTCTTTGGCTATGAGTTATCTTATGTTGAGCATCTTGTGGTCATGTATGCCAATATTTCTCTACATCAACCCTAAGTCATGCTTGCATGACATATATTATTCGATCTCATTGATGGAAGGGGACACTAGGTTGGGAAACACTGGGTAAAGAAACATGGTGGTCTCTAGATAGTGTTGCAATCACTGCTAAGAGTCATATATGCCAGAGCGCTCCTGGGCCAATTTATTTATTTAACAAAATGAGCTGAAACCCATAGGTATGTAGAAGGATTCCTATTTTGAGACAAGTTAGGAATACTAAAAGGACCTATATTTATGACAATAAACGACAGGTAGATCATTAAGTGTTCCTCACCGTAATTGCTATGTAATTGGCCTCGCCTAAGCAGTAGATGTGAATCATGTGAGTGTTCCAAAGACCTACATTTGTTTGTTCACCATGAACCCCATTAAATATCACTCCCCTGTGCCTCTCAAAATTATTTGTACAATTTCAATGTTGTTTTTCCTTTTTTTCCCTTTGTAGTTTCCTGCTTGGAACTGGAAGTAGTGAAATACATTAGTAATAGTTCTAATAATGGAAGAGTAAATATGGTAATTTATCTAGGGTCTTAACTCTGCTCAACTTTTAAACGACCTACATTGTGATATGGAGGTAGTACTCAGACTCTTAGAGTACACGTTGGTACTTGTTTAATTAATGTTGTAGCTAGCAAAGGTGTTCTGACTGACTTACAGTTTCGTTCTTTTATTTTACTTTATTATAGGAAATATTTGCGAAAGATGTTGATGAAGCGAGAGAGGAGATATTTCGAGTTCTTCCGATGATGGACCGCAGTGTAAGGATCATCTATTTTGATGGTTGGGGTGGATTTGGGGTGTCGGCAGTTCTGCGATCTATAGCGAAAGTGCTTCCGTCTGTGAGAACCGCTCCAGAACTATGCTTTGACAGAATAATTCATATAGACTGCTCAGAGTGGAAAAGTGAAAGAACAATGCAGAGATTAATTGCAGAGGAACTGAAACTTGACCACTCAGTGATATCCATTCTAGACAAGCAAGATGAAGAGGATGATTTTAGTGGAGTTGACGAAAGTTCAAGGAGTGTAATAGAACGTGTTGGGCTAATGATTCATCAAACCCTGAGGGGCAGCAAATTTATGATGATTTTTCTTAATGGAAGTGATGTCGAGTTTGACGTAGGAGCCTTTGGTCCCCCATTCGCAAGATTTGGTGACAACATGATGATATGGGCCTTCAAAAGAAGATTCCTGACTATGGATCACTGGTGTTCCGAGATAGCAGACAAGCTAAGATACACTCACACTCTTTCTTGTGTCCACCCTATGATCACAGAACGACTAACAAGTTCAGGGTTTCAAGCAATACTACGTGAAGAGGCTGCTGCCATAGTTGCTCGGAGTCCATGTATGCTGTACATCGACCCAACAATGGTTGCAGATTGTTGTCTCTATCAGTTATTCCTGCATTGTAACTTCCACACCTTTCAATGGGTTGCTCATGCTTCCAACTGTTGGATGTGTGATGGGATCATACAAGGGGACAGAGCAAGGGATATCAGTATTGCATTGCATGGAAAGTTAAATTGGGAGCGTGGTGCTCCTTTGGTTAATGGTGTGCTTAGGAAGTTCATGAAACATACGGAGCCTCCTTTTCTGATACTTCAAGATGATGATGTCTATGAAGAAGGGCCATACCGCTGGATTTCAGTCACATCGAGGAATACGAAATTACATGGTTTGCAAACTATACCTACAGCGGCATCATCTTTCTTCTTGGCATTTGAAAGATCGGATTACCCAATTCCGTTGCCACATGGCTTGTTTGAGCATTCCAACAACCTTGGTGTGTTAGTTCTCTGTTGTTGTGCCTTCAGTTTTGCAGCACCTCCTTTCCTGAAAAGCCATCGCCTAAGATTCCTTGGACTGGACTGTTGTATAGATGACCAAACTGGTGACGGAGAGGATCATACAGAGTGGGCAAGTTTGTATAGCCTGTGGGTGCTACACCTTTCTTACACAGACTGGAATGAAATATTATCTGAAGAAAAGATGGATCTCATGACTAATATCAAAGAGCTCAATATAGAGGGAACAAGGTGTTGGCAGTACACCGCTGACTTGCAAGGGCGGCTACCTAACCTTCAAAGGCTCCGAATAATCAAACCAACATGTCAATGGGAGACATCCAGGGATGTTGGCAACTCCTTTATGGATAAGGCAAGGATAGAGATACTTGATTTATCAGGTAACACTGAGATGGAAGTTGTGCCAACAAGCCTATCAAAGGCGAGTGGACTTCGAGTGCTTGTACTTGATGGTTGTGATGGGGTGGAAAACATTGATGGCCCTGGTGGGCTTCCTTCGTCCATTGAGTCCTTCAGCTTTGATGGTTATGGCCCAGCTTTCGAATGGACACCAAGCATTGAACTACCTTTCAAACATTCCTGTCCACCTACGACAACAGAAACAAATAATAGGGATATCAAAGTCTCCAAGATCTCCTTAGCAGGGTGTAAACAGTTGAAAAATCTGTTCCTGCGTGGGCTACCCAACCTCTTGGAGCTGGACCTCTCTGGAACTGCAATCAAGATACTAGACTTTGAAACTATGGTGGTGCAAGTCCCAGGGCTCAAGCGGCTATTTCTTATTGGATGTGAGCACCTTCGTGCAATAAATTTTCCAGGCAAGAGTGACTTTGAGAGAAATCTGGACCTAGAGCTGCTGTACATAGACACACGACCTGGAGCTGCGTGTCATCGGTCAACTATTGAAGAGAACAATTCCTCCCAGTTGCAGGTGAATGCTATAATAGCTGATGCAAGGCTAGTCCGGTCATTGCACTCTTTAATATATTATGGTATGAATAGCCCCAGAGATGTTTGTTTTGATATCCAAGTCACCTCCTCACCTGTGTCTGTTGGGCCTGTTCAACCGGAAGCACCATGCAGTGATAAGATTGGTCATTCTGAAGAAGAGAGCCTGAATCAGCTTGTTCCAGCACATCGATACAGCGATGTCAGTAGCATGATTGGTGATGCCTCACTCCCAATGCAGGCTTTCCCGCCTCCGCCTATGAAGTTGGATCGGCATGTTGAGATCGCTGAAGGGAGCCATTTCTTGGAGAGCGAGTTGGACAAATATCGAGGTCTAGGTGGCCTGATGGATTTATACGCTGAATCGCTGCACGTGCATGATGTCCCGGTATGTGCTATTGTGCCTCCTCCATTTTGGGGGAACAAGCTTAGGCACTTCTGCGTTGAGAGGTGCTCCAAGGTGGACGCCGTCTTCCAAACGAGCCCGGACGGATTGCTGAAGCTAGAGACTTTATGGGTGTCGCATCTCCTAATGGCCCGTTGGATCTGCAGTAAAGGCTACCACTTCACCGGTGGTACTTTCAGAAGTTTGCAGCACCTACATGTGCGCTCCTGCCCCAGCCTCCAGTTTGTGCTCCCGGTGTGGTTCCCCTCCTTCCCTAGCTTGAAGACACTATACATTATCCACTGCAGCAACCTCAAGCACATCTTCACACTGGACAATGAGTACCCAGAAGAAATAGCCGTCCAGGGTGTACTATTCCCAAAGCTGACCACCATCCACCTTCATGACCTACCGGAGCTGCAGCAGATATGCGAGTTCAAGATGGTGGCTCCGGCAGTCAAGACCATCGTGATCAGAAGATGCTGGAACCTGTGTCATCCGCTGCCGGTTGTGGCCACCGATGACATAGAGATCGAGAAGGATGGCTGTGTCGAGGTGGATGCTGGCCACCACCCTGACAGTTGGACGCCCCGATACAAGATGAAACTGCCCAGGGTCTCCGTCCTCAGGTAGTAAGTACGCATGCACATTGATGATTCCATTTCTGATTCGTTTCTACACTAGCACTGATCGCATTTGGACTTAGTTACTCAACCCTTTTCATTGCGTTGTCTTTCAAACTTGCTTTTTAGGTGAATTCTGCACCGATGTGTTTCTTCCACCGTGACATGGGACTTGGATGGATGGTTGTGCTCCTATGGTTGATGCTGCTGCTGCATGCGCTTGGCCTTTTCGTGTGCTCTCGTGGATAGCCACACACCTCTGGGTTTTTGGCCGGGTGTTCAATTCGAACACGGAAGGAAAAGCTTCAGCCTTCAGGTGCGTGGGCTGTCACGCTGTCGATCACCTTGATCTTATGGCTTTTGTGGCATCTTGTTGTGTAGGTGTGAGCTTTTGGTGGCTCTCACTCGCCTTCGTGGCTCTGGAATAAGAAGCTGTCTGGTATGCGCTTGTGTCTACATGCCCAGACCTTGGCAATGTGTGCGTTTATGTGTGGCTTTGCTGCTGAGGTGGCTTGCATCGCATCCACATGGCCGCGCACATGCTTGTGTGGATTGATGTGTGTTTGCAATGGGTTTGAAACACAGCAGCCTGTATCTATGTGGCTGCAGTGTGAGTGAGGTTGATCCTCGTACGACAGTTTGCAATGTATTTGAACTAAGAAGCATCTGGTTTTGTGCTTCCATCGCTCATCTAACTTTGGCTGTGTATTTGTTGTGTATGCATTTGAAATAAACAGATACTCGTACGTACATACACACAAGTACTCCCTCCGTAAAGAAATATAAGGGCCTGGGATCTAAACGCCCTTATATTTCTTTACGGAGGGAGTACTTGTGAACTTGGTTATGTTATACTATTAGTGATGTGGTTGCAAGCATCATTTGGTTGGTGTTCAGTTTCTTGGAGCTGCAAGTATCATTTGGTTGGTTGGTTGTCAGTTTCTCCAAGTGCTGAAATGTAGTTGCCTGGGGAATTTTGCAAGTGCTATTCACGGGACGACATTACGCTTGATTCATTTCATCCGTAATTATGTTGAGAGTCACTGTTGATGCTGAATACCGATGACATCAGAGCAGCGAGATGGCAGAGAGAAGGGGATGCTTGGGCTGAGGCCAGCTACTGAATAATGTTCTCTGTTTTTGTTGATGCTGGGCTGGGCTGGGCTGGGCTACTGAAACGCTGTTGCAACTTGCAAGTGAGTTTGGTTTGGTGGTGTGCGTCTTGACGATGTTGTGAGACGCTGTTAAATATTACATGGGTCCCAATTTAGTTGTCTTAGATTTGTCTAGATACCAAATTTAAGACAAGTAATCCGGGACGGAGGGAGTATGTCTGAAACGTACGTGAACAATTGGCATTTTGGGACGCTGTCAAGCTTGCGCGAGGTAAACCTCTCGTCGCCTGTGTAATTGTGCTGTGTCAGCTGTGTGAAGCAGCCGAGAAAAAAGATATTAGAGGGAGGTGAGCGATTCACCTCCAACAGAGAACACTAGTATTTTGTCTGCAGGCTTGGAGGAGTTGTTCGGCGATTACCACAAGGGCGCCATGCAAATGTGTAGGTACGTCCGTCGTTTTGTCTGCAGGTACATGCAAGTATATATATAAACACCTTCAACCAACAGCCTGTAGCTAAAAAAAACAGCCTGTAGCTTGGGAGAAAGCAAAGCTCAGACACAGCGCAAGCTCAGTAACCATGGCGAGCATCATCAAGGTCGTGGCCGTCTTTGGCATCCTTGTTTTTCTGCAGGTGTGGTGCGCCGCGGGGCAGATCTACACCTTCTCGGCGGTGATGTCGGCGAACGGCTTCGACAAAGGGGAGGAGGGCGGGCTGGCGAGCTGCGACGGCCAGTATCACAGCGACGACCAGTTCCTGGTGTCGCTGGGTTCGATGTGGTACGGCCCCGGCAACCGCTGCGGCAAGACGATCCGCATCAAGAGCGCGGACGGGCTTTACGTGGTGGCCATGGTCGTGGACGAGTGCGGCCGTGAGAGCGGCTGCGGCGAGAACGAGATCAGCACGTCGGCCGCCGTGTGGAAGGCCTTCGGGCTTGACACCAGTGTTGGCCAGGTTTTCGTTAGTTGGTCGGATACCAACTGAAACGATTGTGTGTGTTTGAAGATGGGATTGTTCACAGTAAATCGAGTGGTCTGATTCGAACTTCAGTCTTTGGCTGGGTTTGGATGGATGAAATGGTTTGTGTATAAGCGTCGTTACTGCTTACCTGTCCTCATGATAGTGTGTGTTTTTTTGTTCTTCGGAATTAAATGACTGTAAACAAACCCCTGTGCCCTGCAATAGTTGATGCATATATCCTACAAAGTATGGACTGAAACGATTGTTCGTCCCTTGCTTGAAAGGCATCTGAAATGATTGTTTACATTGAAAGATGAGATTGTTCACGGTGTCCACTTTGAACTATACACATGAAGTCCTTTAATGCCATTGTTTAGGAAATCGGTAACCGGTAGCTGCTCGATCGGCTTGGGAGTAACGATTAATCGGTGGATCGGCCTATTAACTAGATTAATTGGTCCAACATTAATCGGTAGATTAAATAGAAACTTGCCAACATATATAGAGTGATAGTTTTTTATGTATTATCCCATACTCTCATGTTCTCTACTATGTAACATATACCAAAATATGCTACTGTTTGGTTGAACCCTAGCTATTGAGGAGCAAGAGGCGGATGGGAGGGGTTACAGGGCAAAATTTTGGGCTTTATCTGTCCACAAGTTAATGGGTAAGCAGCGATTAATCAGCCTAACAACCGATTAATCGGTCTGATAGGCCAATTAATCGGCTTCACAAGTTAATATGATGAATAAGCGCTATTCAATTTGGCCACCCTATGAGTAGCGATTAGCTGACCCGTTAACTGATTAATCGGATGAATTCTTGAACAGCGTTAATGTGTTAACATTGTCGCAGCTTACACACCCTTTTTTTACGCGCACAGCTTACTCGCCTTCATGGAAGTGCGCTTTTATTTTCAAAAAGGAGGGTAAAATCACAGCCTCTGCATGGAAGGGTTGATGCACACAATTAACCATCCATTATTGCAAGGTTACCATTTGCCCATTTGAGCATATCAGACAAAAAATGATTTGTCGACACCCTCAGGCTTAACTAATTTTATTATTGGACCGCCATCAAAATTTATCAGGGATGTAGATTTGAACCTACATGGTACCCTCTGACCCTACTTAGCTCAACCAAATGAACTAAGTTTTCATAAATGACTGTGTGCAGGCTTGGACGTGTTTGTTTGAAGAGGACCAGATGAGATTGTTCCCAGTAAATGGAGTTGTCTGCTTCAAACTTCAGTCTTTAGCTGGGTTGGATGGATGAAATCGTTAATGCATGCCTTGATGACAGTGTACGTACTTTTTTGTTCTTCCAAAAATAGGGTAAATCCCTGTGCTATGCAATAGTTATTTTTTGTTTCTGAAAAGGAGGATAACCCCTGCCTCTGCATCTTGGCGATGCATCCAGCATACATCTATACCAATATAAAAAGACCCAAAGGGGTAGATTCAACTGATCTCAGCCATTGAACTAAGTTAATCCAACGACCTAGACTGCTCCAATGGCGAGCGTTAAATGTGTTTAGCGTGCAATTAATATCATACCAAATATATTACACTAATCACATGATTAACACACAAATTATAGCATACCTAAAATCCGCGCGCAATTAATATATTGCCTAAATATTTAACGTGTGTTGCACGTGCGCATTTACTAGTCCTACAAAGTATCAAGTAAAACGATTGTTCGTCACCGGCCGGCTGCATCTCAGCTTGATGTGATGAGGCACTATATTGCAAACTGAGTGTGCATAATATTTTCGTGTCTGCGTCATGAACTAGTTACGTTTGAAAATCAATATGCATATCATAGAGATTACTCTACATCGAGAGTTATTGGGAAATTGTCTTGATTAATTGCATCAGGCTAGTTATGTCCAAACGACGAACACAAGTCTAAAGTTTACAAATTTACTCTACATCAAGAGCTATTTTGAAATACTAAAATGGTTGCCTGTGTTTGAAGATGAGATTGTTCACAGTAAATCGAGTGGTTTGATTCGAACTTCAGTCTTTGGCTGGGTTTGGATGGATGAAATCATTTGTGTACACACATCGTCATTGCTTACCTGTCGTCATGATAGTGTCTGTTTTTTTTGTTATTCAAAATTAAATGAGGTTAAACAAAACCCTGTGCTCTGCAATAGTTGATGCATACATCCTACAAAGTATAAAATGAAACGATTGTTCGTCATCTTCTTGAATGTCATCTGAAATGATTGTTTACATTGAAATATGAGATTGTTCACGTACGATAAATTGAGTCGTGCACTTTGAACTGTATGCATGAAATCCTTAATGTGTCAACATTGTCACTGCTTACTTGCCTTCATGGAAGTGTACTTTTATTTTTGAAAAGGAGGCTAAAATCACAGCGTCTGCATGCAAGGATTGATGCACACAACCATCCATTACTCCAAGGTGTGAACATTTGAGCGTATCCGACAAGAAAACATAAAATGCATCATAAGTCCTAAAAGTATTGGAGGTGTGTCACTTTAGTCCTATAACTTTGAATCTGCAGTTTTGAGTCCTAAAACTATTTGAGGTGTGTCAGTTTAGTCCTATAACTTCAAAATCACAATTTTGGGTCTTAGAACTATTGGAGGTGTGTCAGTTTAGTCCTATAACACCGAAACTGCTGTTTTGGGTCCCAAAATTATGTAAGTTTGTTCATCTTAGGTCCTAAGCTTGCATGGCCAGGATTGAATCGCCGACGTGTCGCTTGGAGATGCTTTGATTGTTGCCACGTTGACCCAATGGACCAACCGGGTTAACTTATGAAAGGTAAATATGCAAGAAAAACCCTATAGCACGCTGTCTCGCGTCATTCTCATGCCCTTGTCTGCTCCCACGTACAGAATGTTCAGATGCGAGAGTACGGAGGTCATCATTGGCATGGTGGCTTGAGCTCCAGCGAGGAGAGTAGACCGGTCATCTCAGCCTCACCCAACAGTAGCGGAACGACACTTCGCACAACGTCCAATTGCTACCCACATGTGGCTGGTGTTGGGGCTGCGTCACTCTCATCGACCTTTGCGTCGGCTTCGCGGTTTCCATGCACTCCTTTGTGTCACCCGGCAACAACGAAAATTCCCCACTTGTGGCCATGCTCGTGCCCAAACATTCAAACAACAACCTGCACGACCAACTCTACGGCAAGGGTGCCGAGGCAACGACGATGTCATGAGAGAGAGGGGTGAGTAGGATGGTGTCCTCCATCTAGATTGACCCATGATCTCCCCAGCGGCCGCGACAAGGGAGAGGGATGTTGTCCTCCATGCCGACTGGCTTGGGGTCTCCCGGACGGTCGCAACAAACCTCTCAGTGAGGCTGCCTTGCAGCTCATGGCCACGCAGGTTGCCACACACACTGCCACATGGAAGCATATGGACCATTTTTTGGGAAGTAAATACATATAAAGGGCTCATTTGACAAATGCATCATAGATGCTGGTCATGCAAGCTGAGGACCTGAGATGAATAAACTTACATAGTTTTGGAACCCAAACTGCAATTTTGAAGTTATAGGACTAAACTGACACACCTCCGATAGTTTTAGGACCCAAAACTGCAGTTTCAAAGTAATAGGACTAAACTGACACACCTCTGATAGTTTTAGGACCCAAAACAGCAGTTTCAAAATTATAGGACTAAACTGACACACCTCTGATAGTTTTAGGAGTTGTGATGCATTTTAGTCTCTAAATGCATCTCTAGCAGAAAGGGGTGTATACCATTGTCAAATCGGGATATAGAGTGCCGAATATGACATCCTCTTCTGTGTTGTTAGGTGGCCTAGTCCGGTCTCTTCAACCCTCTGAATTAGTCCTAACAGATTGCAAGTCTGTGTTGCATGGGGTGATGGTCCAGCCGTTGCTACTTTAACAATTATTAAATCTCGTCTCAAGGGTGAGTGACTATTATGATCTTCAAAGCTTAGTATGTCTAGGGAGTTTGCAGGGATTGTTCAATATAGAATCATTATTTGCAAATCCCCCTCCCCCCCCCCCCCGAGTCGCCCCCTGCGTGGGCGGCCGGAGGCCCGCAGATCCCGTCGGCCGGCCCTCCCCCACTCCTCCTCCTCCCTCGCCGCCGCCCAAGGGCGCAGCCACGCGAAGCCTGGTCGTCACCGGCGGCGGCGAGCCGGACGCCACGGCGGGTGGTGGCGGCGCCTCAGCGACTTCGCTCCCCCGCGGCAGGAGGCCTCGCGATCTGGTGCGTCGCGGTTGGCAGGGACGGCGGCGGCGTGACCGGATCGGTTCACGGCGGCGTGGCCGGATTTATGCCCATGCGTGGGCCTTGATCGCTGGTCTGCCATCAGCACGGTGGCGGGTGCGACTCGTCGGCAGCTAGGCAGATCCGCCGGGATTCTACCCTTGTCTGATCCTTGACAGCGCGGGCATCTCCAGGGGAAACCCTAGATCTCCTTGGGATCGAGCGATGACGGCGATTTTGCATCGTAGTCCCTCTTTAGGGCATCGTTTTGGAGTTTACTCCGGTTGAAGGGACCAGCGACGTCGGTGGCACATGTCTGGTGGAGCAAATGCCGATGAAAATCGCGCCGACTACGGTCATGGCGGACGATGACGGCGTCTTAGATGTCGTTCCCTTGTCGAGGCATCGTCGTTGCAGTCTGCGTCATCAGGCTCGGGATGCTCTGAGGGAAACCCTAGATCTGGATCTTTCGGATCAGATGATGATGGCGTTTTATCGCTTTCCCTCCTGGGGGCATCGTTTTGGAGCAAGTGATGGCTAGGGGGATGGTGGAGCGGTACTTCATCTCACACATTGATGGCAGAGGAGATCGGCGGCATGGCGCTGTGGAGGCTCGGCGTCCGATGCATGGAGATTGACTCGCGCAGGAGGAGGTAGTTGTCTGGCGTCATGATGACGTCGATGGCAGAGTGGCCAGACAAGGTAGAAGCCTCAATATAATCTGAAGACGGACCTGTGAAAGATGGCGGCGACGACACACGAGTGCGTCTGATCGGATTGTGCCCCAGACCCGGTATGTGGCTCGGCTGGGGATTCCGGCTTGTGATGTTAGGCTTAGGTGAGTGGTTTGGGTAGTGGCCCAGCTAGCATCCCTTCATCATATGGATAGGAGTAGCGGCATATGTTGCCAAGATGGTGGATTCAGGTGTATTGTTTGTAATACTTTGTAAGGTCCTTGAGAATAATCAATAAAATGGCCGTATACATCTCCCAGATGCAGAGGCCCGGGGTCATCCTCCTTTTCTAAAAAAAAAGAGTTTGCGCTAAAGTTATCTGTCCATTGTACTTGCCGTTATTTGCCTTGATATGTATCATATGTAAGATGTATCTTTTCCCACAAAATAAGCAAGGTATAGACGAAGAAGCCAGAAAACACACACACCAGCATATCATCAAACATTGACTAAAGGTCGACGTTGCGCAAAAAGTCCTCCACATTATACTTGGACATCATCGAGACGTCGTCCAAACTCCAACCACTTGCTCCGAGGGTTCCTTCATGCCACCTTCTGGCGTTGTTTGAGACCGATGAAGTCACCACACCATCCCTGCAAGATGTCATGGGCCGCTCAACCACCTTGGATGCCGGATCCTGCAGATCCAGCCACCTGGGTGACGGCTTGACGCGGAAGGACCACTCAGCTGTGATGGGAGAGGGGGATGCGGGTGGAGTAGAAATCAATATATCCCCCCCCCTCTCTCTCTCTAGAATGCGTTGTAAATAAAGAGGGAGCATTAATTTCCTGAGTCATGAACGACTTGTTGCCATAGCTAGAGTAGTTTCTTTTTACCGTGCACTTGATATGTCGTGCACGCCCCCATTGTCTGTCATTAATTTGAGATTTGTGCTACTTTTTTGGTTTTGTTGGCAGAGTTTGTCTTGTTTAAGAGTATTAGATAATTATCTTTATGTTCTTTTCGTGTTTCAAAATGTATCATAATGCTTTTACGTATCAACAAATAAGACTGCACTTGCTTCAGAGTGTATTTGCTGTTACACTGCGAGATCTCATGTTAGATTTTGACATGAGAAAAAAATCAATAAGTTGTTATATAATACGAAATATATAAGTGGCAACCGTGTGGTTGATTGCAAAACTGCCACACCCTCCGGATCTCCTTCCTTTCCCGCACGTCCTCGCTATCTCTTTTCTTGTCCTCCCGATCTCCTTCCTTTTTCTCTTGATCTCCTTCCTTTCAATCACCAGTTACGTCCCTACGCGCCTTTCAGATTTTTGGGCAAAAATAATGCTTTAATTGGGATTTGATCTCTAGTCTGCAGGTAATCAATGAAAGGAGCCAACCATCTCACCTATGACACTCATTGTTGAACAAGCTAAGGAAAATACTGTTTTTGACATGTTTTGCCTTTAATATTTTATCACTGAAAAACTTTTGTTTCACCTATCAAACCTGACACATAAACTTTTCCCGTGGTAAATTCTCCATCACCACCATGATAAATGACGCACCACCAACATGATAACTTTTGTATACCACACGGTACATTATGTGTAAGTAGCATGGTCATAAGCATTGAAGGCGTGATAACTTTGATGAAAGCATCGTGGTAACTTTGATCATTGGGAAGAAATTTGCTGAACCCCGGCCCCGGGTAATTTCTATAAATAGCACGATAACATTCACGCCATAGACCTGATAATTTAGATACAAACATCATGATAACTTTAACCATTGGGGAAGAAAAATGTGAAAATATACCAGATAATTTATGTGTAAATAGATGGTAATATACGCAACGCACATTTGATAACTGAGATAGAAACACCATGGTAACTTTGACCATAGGGATTTTTTTTGAAAAGATACTCCGGTATTTTCTGTGTAAATAGCACGGTACTATACCTCCCTCCCCTGATATTTTTATGTGTAAATAGTATGAAAACATATGCACCACGATAACTAAACACCATGATAAGTTTTTGACCCGTGGGGGGAAATTTTGCTGAAAAATACCCTTGATAAATTTTGTGTAAATAGCATGATATTTTAAGCACCGCGGGCTTATAGGTTACCTAGAATCACCATGATAACCTTTTGTCCCTGGAAAAAGTTGTTCAAAACATTCCCGATAATTTTTGTGTGAATAACATGATAATATAAGTACCGCATAACCGATAAGTTACAATATAAACATGATGGTAATGTTTTACCAAAGGAAAACAAGTTGTTAAAAACATACACTCGCCTCGCGAGGCCTCTTAGATGAACACAACACATGATGTGCCACAGAAAAGCCACATAATGTTTAGTGTCATGAGGAGGCACATGTGCTCGTCGGTTGGCCCAGAAAAACGGCCCACTTTGACCCGCTATAGGCGTGATAAGTTACGCAAAAACATCGAAAAAGTTATGGAAAAAGTTACCAAAACACACCCAGGTTTTTAGGTGTAAGTACCATGATAATATACGAACTGTAGACCTGGTAACTCATGTACAATTCCCCATGGTAACTTTGACCAAGGACGAGGTTGATGTACACATATCCTGATAACTTATGTGTAAGTACCACGGTATTTTACACATCGAAGACCTTATAACACAGTGGTAACTTTGAAAGGGGTGTAGTTGTTGAAACATAGTACCTGGTAAGTTCTATGTAAATAGCACGGTAACTTACGCAACACAGGTCTGATAACTTGCATGCGAATACCATTGTAACTTTGTCCCGAGGAAAAATCATGGTAATTTTTTATACTTTTTTGTAGTAACACAATTGTAAAAAAAAGATCAAAATGATTAGTTTCTTTAGTTTGAGCAACAAATACCTAAGGGTGAGGTCGTTGTGGTGGCGCGCTTTGGTGCCAAGGAGGTGTGGGTTCAAATCCCACATGCGCAATATTTTTTTATCATGTGGTAGACATGAAGAAGTGGCAGTTTTCTCGGGGGTGGGCGCGCAAGATGTGCGAAAGAAGCAGGTTTCTCGGGCGAGCCTGCAAGGTCGTTCGGGAGAAGGTGGGGTCAAAGGAAGGGGGACCGTGTGGTACTTTAAAGTGAAAGAAGTAGAGGTGTGGCAGTTTTGCTTATATGGCACACATGTGCCAAATATCACAGTCCTATATAATAATCTAAAAAGACAAAATTTGCCAAAACAATGAAATGTAGTACAAATCTCAAAGCATGGAAAGACGGCGGATCCGTATACTATATCACATACATGATAGAATACCATTTTTCATTGCCGTAGCTCTGTGCAATCCAAAAACCGTGGTCTCAGCAATCCAAGAGTGTGAAATCAGGACATGAGAGAGTCCTTACTTCGTCTCTAGGCTTTGACGAGTGGCACGAGGGCGGGCCGCATGCACATGGGTAAGTACGTCCATCACTTTGTCTGCATGCTGTAGCAGGAGCCTATATATATGCATAAACTCAGAGAGAAAGCACACAACTACCAGGGCCAACTGCATCCTAGCATATAAACTCAATTACCATGGCGAGCACTACCAAGGTCGTGGTGATTTTTGGCATTCTTGTTTTCCTGCAGGTGTGGTGCGCCGCGGGGGATGTCTACAACATCCCGGCATTGATGTCGGTGAACGGATTTGAGCAAGGAGAGGAGGGAGGGCCGGCGAAGTGCGACGGCCAGTACCACAGCGACAGCCTCTTGCTGGTGGCGATGACTTCGGCGTGGTACGGGCCCGGCTTCCGCTGCGGATTGGTGATCAGCATCAAAAGCGCTGGCGGGATCACCGTGAAGGCCATGGTCGTCGACGAATGCGACACGGACAACGGCTGCGGCACCACCGAGATCAGCACGTCGGCCGCCGTGTGGCATGCCTTGGGGCTTGACACCAGCGTCGGGGAGGTGGCCGTCACCTGGTCGGATGTCTAACTGAAACATCGAGAGAGTGTTTGCGCTGGTAAGTGGCGACAGCCTTAAAATGGATGAGATTGTACTCGAGTCATTTGCTTTCAACTTCAAAGTCTTTCCTCAATGTAGTAGCCGAATAAAAGCAACAAACTACCTAGTACATGCGTGCGTGCATGCATGATGTCTGCGGGTAATCTATACTTAATTATATGTAAGTGTCCATCAATGTATGTTTTGTTGTATAACGTATAAGCAGTGTCCTTGTGAGCAATGCATACCCAGCAATATATATACTTCAACATCCTCCCGTGTGTTTGCTCTGTATTTTTCTCCTTATAATTAATTACAAATTCTCCTAAATACGACTAGGACAATGGTTGCGGCCCCACTGAGATCAGCACGTCGGCGAGGTGGCTGTCACCTGGTCGGACGTCTAATTGAAACGGTTGTTTGTGCAATTGTGCTGGTAAATCGAATCATCTGCTTTCAACTTGAATGTCTTAACGGCGTGGTGGTGGTGATGACAAAGTGATCCGTACAGGGTTTCGCTTAAGTACTACAACAATATGACCGGAGGCATAAACTATGAAGAGAGGCGTCGCACACGGCTAGGAATCAATGTTGTGTGTTTTAGCGGTACCCCCTTCCATGTATATATAGGTAGGAGAGGGAGAGGGGCAGCAAAGGGCGCCCCAAGTAGGAGTAATCCTACTTGGGTGCCTCCTACAAGTCGGCCTCCCCCCTTTCATAAGTGTCGGAGGAGGAAGGAAAGAGAGGGAGGAGGGGAAGGAAAGAGGGAGGCCGAATGCTCCCCTTTCCTTCTCCCTTCCCTACTTTCCTTTCCCCCTTATTTTAGCCTATAGGGGGCGCACCAGCCCCTTAGGGGCTGGTCTATCCAACTCTTGGCCCATTAGGCCCATATAGCTTGCCGGGGTTGCCCGGAACCCCTTCCGGTGATCTGATACGTACCCGGTATTCCAGAACACTTTCAGTGTCCGAATACTATCGTCCTATATATGAATTTTTATCTCTCGACCATTTCGAGACTCCTTGTCATGTCCGTGATCTCACCCGGGACTCCGAACAACATTCGGTCACCAAATCACATAACTCATATAATACAAATCGTCATCGAACGTTAAGCGTGCGGACCCTACGAGTTCGAGAACTATGTAGACATGACTGAGACACCTCTCCGGTCAATAACCAACAGCGGAACATGGATGCTCATATTGGTTCCCACATATTCTACAAAGATCTTTATCGCGGTCGTATCGTAATAACATCATACGTTATTCCCTTTGTCATCGGTATATTACTTGCCCAAGATTTGATCGTTGATATCTTCATACCTAGTTCAATCTCATCACCGGCAAGTCTGTTTACTCATTCCATAATACATCGCCTCGTAACTAACTCGGAGTGACAAATCTTAATCTTGATCTATGCCAATCCAACAAACACCTTCGGAGATACCTGTAGAGCATCTTTATAATCACCCAGTTATGTTTTGACGTTTGATAGCACACAAGGTATTCCTCCGGTATCGGGAGTTGCATAATCTCATAGTCAAAGGAATATGTATTTGACATGAAGAAAGCAATATCAATAAAACTAAACAATCAATATGTTAAGCTAACGGACGGGTCTTGTCCATCACATCATTCTCCTAATGATGTGATCCCATTCATCAATGACAACACATGTCAATGGTTAGGAAACTTAACCATCTTCGATTAACGAGCTAGTCTAGTAGAGGCTTACTAGGGACACATTGTTTTGTCTATGTATCCACACATGTATCAAGTTTCCGGTTAATACAATTCTAGCATGAATAATAATAATTTATCATCATATAAGGAAATATAAAATAATAACTTTATTATTGCCTCTGGGGCATATTTCCTTCACTAAGTCACGCTGATTATGCCAACATGAGTTCTCCTAAATGATAGTAACTATGTCAACAAGAGTAATTCTGTTACTCCTAATTCGTGACCTACTTCTGTTGCTTGATAGGAACACCTACAATCTCTGGAACCAGAGGCGGACCATGAAAAAAATTAAGGTGGGCCGAAGTCTCACTAGAATTTTTTTATGCGAATCGAAGGAGTCAATACACACTAACAATGCTCACTACAAACCAATAACCAAATACAATGAAAACGTAGACATGTTTCAATTGGAAAACAACCTAAAACATACCGATAATGAAGCTTTTAATGGCGTCTAGAAGACCCAGGCAATGGTAATGCCCTACCCTCCTTCTGAAAATCTTTCTTAATTTTACCAACATCAATACTTTTGAAGATCTCTCGCTCAATGTAACACACCATCAACTCATTAAGCCAGCCATCAGCCATCTTGCTGCGCAACTCAGTCTTGATGTTTTTCATTGATGAGAAGGCTCTTTCAACTGTTGCCGTCGCTACCGGTAGTAGCAATGCTAACTCAATGAGGCGATAAACAACGGGAAACATAACATGCCTTTCAAGTTCAACCATCTTTTTAGCTAGGCTTGCAATATCATGACAAGCTCTAAAGTCTCCAATTCTTCTCATATGGATAATAAATAGCTCTAGGTTATCAACTATATGGACACGTTCATAATCTAAGAAATCCTCATGATAAATCTCTGTGAGTCTAGCAAGCTTATTCACATTGAATTTAAGGCTTCAAACTGCTGTTAAATTTGGCTACAAATCTGCTTTAGGCTACAGTTAAAATATCATCCATTCGGTCACTACAAATCTACATTCTGCTTCAAGCTACAACTACCGTTAAATTTGCTATAAAAATTCAGAAAAGTTCAGAAATTACCTCCTCTCCTTTCCTTTATTCCCTTTCCTTTCTTTTTCCATCTTCTTGCAATCTGGACGGAAACTACGCCGGAGTCAGAAGTGGTCGGACTACTGGACCGCTGCTGCCGCCGCCGCTGCTAGGCGCCTAGGCCCCGGCTTGAGCCGCCGTCGCTTGCTGCCGCGGTGCCACCGCCCGGCCAGCCGCCGCCCGCCGCTCCTGCCTCCTGGGCTCCTGGCGACCTGGCCAGCCGCCGCCGCCGCCGCTCGCTAGGGTTGCCACGTAGCGTCGTGTTGAGTGGTCGAGTATTTTTTTGAGGCAGAGAGGTTGAGTAGTGGTCGAGACGAGAGAAAAGCCAATGCTCGAACCTGGCCAGGCCAGCGGTGACTCGTCGTTTCGAACACCTACAATCTCTGGAACCAGAGGTGGACCATGAAAAAAAATTAAGGTGGGGCGAAGTCTCACTAGAATTTTTTTATGCGAATCAAAGGAGTCAATACACACTAATAATGCTCACTACAAACCAATAACCAAATACAATGAAAACGTAGACATGTTTCTATTGGAAAACAACCTAAAACATACCGATAATGAAGCTTTTAATGGCATCTAGAAGACCCAGGCAATGGCAATGCCCTACCCTCCTTCTGAAAATCTTTCTTAATTTCACCAACATCAATACTTTTGAAGATCTCTCGCTCAATGTAACACACCATCAAGTCATTAAGCCAGCCATCAGCCATCTTGCTGCACAACTCAGTCTTGATGTTTTTCATTGATGAGAAGGCTCTTTCAACTGTTGCCGTCGCTACCGGTAGTAGCAATGCTAACTCAATGAGGTGATAAACAACGGGAAACATAACATGCCTTTCAAGTTCAAGCATCTTTTTAGCTAGGCTTGCAATATCATGACAAGCTCTAAAGTCTTCAATTCTTCTCATATGGATAATGAATAACTCTAGGTTATCAACTATATGGACACGTTCATAATCTAAGAAATCCTCATGATAAATCTCTGTGAGTCTAGCAAGCTTATTCACATTGAATTTAAGGCTTCAAGCTGCTGTTAAATTTGGCTACAAATCTGCTTTAGGCTACAGTTAAAATATCATCCATTCGGTCACTACAAATCTACATTCTGCTTCAAGCTACAACTACCGTTAAATTTACTATAAAAATTCAGAAAAGTTCAGAAATTACCTCCTCTCCTTTCCTTTATTCCCTTTCCTTTCCTTTTCCATCTTCTTGCAATCTGGACGGAAACTACGCCGGAGTCAGAAGTGGCCGGACTACAGGACCGCTGCTGCCGCTGCCGGCGCTAGGCGCCTAGGCCCCGGCTTGAGCCGCCATCGCTTGCTGCCGCGGTGCCACCGCCCTGGCCAGCCGCCGCCTGCCGCCGCCCGCCGCTCCTGCCTCCTGGGCTCCTGGCGACCTGGCCAGCCGCCGCCGCCGCCGCTCGCTAGGGTTGCCACGTAGCGTCGTGTTGAGTGGTCGAGTATTTTTTTGAGGCAGAGAGGTTGAGTAGTGGTCGAGACGAGAGAAAAGCCAATGCTCGAACCTAGCCAGGCCAGCGGTGACTCGTCGTTTCGAACACCTACAATCTCTGGAACCAGAGGTGGACCATGAAAAAAAATTAAGGTGGGGCGAAGTCTCACTAGAATTTTTTTATGCGAATCAAAGGAGTCAATACACACTAATAATGCTCACTACAAACCAATAACCAAATACAATGAAAACGTAGACATGTTTCTATTGGAAAACAACCTAAAACATACCGATAATGAAGCTTTTAATGGCTTCTAGAAGACCCAGGCAATGACAATGCCCTACCCTCCTTCTGAAAATCTTTCTTAATTTTACCAACATCAATACTTTTGAAGATCTCTCACTCAATGTAACACACCATCAAGTCATTAAGCCAGCCATCAGCCATCTTGCTGCGCAACTCAGTCTTGATGTTTTTCATTGATGAGAAGGTTCTTTCAACTGTTGCCGTCGCTACCGGTAGTAGCAATGCTAACTCAATGAGGCGATAAACAACGGGAAACATAACATGCCTTTCAAGTTCAACCATCTTTTTAGCTAGGCTTGCAATATCATGATAAGATCTAATGTCTTCAATTCTTCTCATATGAATAATGAATAGCTCTAGGTTATCAACTATATGGACACGTTCATAATCTAAGAAATCCTCATGATAAATCTCTTTGAGTCTAGCAAGCTTATTCACATTGAATTTAAGGCTTCAAGCTGCTGTTAAATTTGGCTACAAATCTGCTTTAGGCTATAGTTAAAATATCATCCATTTGGTCACTACAAATCTACATTCTGCTTCAAGCTACAACTACCGTTAAATTTGCTATAAAAATTCAGAAAAGTTCAGAAATTACCTCCTCTCCTTTCCTTTATTCCCTTTCCTTTCTTTTTCCATCTTCTTGCAATCTGGCCGGAAACTACACCGGAGTCAGAAGTGGCCGAACTACTGGACCGCTGCCGCCGCCGCTGCCGCTAGGCGCCTAGGCCCCGGCTTGAGCCGCCGTCGCTTGCTGCCGCGGTGCCACCTCCTTGGCCAGCCGCCGCTCCTGCCTCCTGGGCTCCTGGCGACCTGGCCAGCCGCCGCCGCCGCCGCTCGCTAGGGTTGCCACGTAGCGTCGTGTTGAGTGGTCGAGTATTTTTTTTGAGGCAGAGAGGTCGAGTAGTGGTCGAGACGAGAGAAAAGCCAAAACTCGAACCTGGCCAGGCCAGCGGTGACTCGTTGTTTCGTGGGTGGCTGGCTGTCTCGGCCCATTAGGCCACTGGCCGCGTTGGCGCATAAGAATGAGTGAACGACGACACAACCTTTTCTATTACCGATCGATGGACAGTGCAACCTCTGTATCGATGCATACATATAAAAGAATTGCTCAAAATTAAGGTATGGCAGGCGCCATACCCTGCCCACTGATATGTCTCCAACATATCTATAATTTTTGATTGCTCCATGCTAATATATTATCTATTTTGGATTTTAATGGGCTTTATTTTACACATTTATATAATTTTTGGGACTATGCTACTAACCGGAGGCCCAACCCAAATTGCTGTTTTTTTTTTGCCTAATTTAGGGTTTCGAAGAAAAGGAATATCAAACGGAGTCCAAACAGAATGAAACCTTTGGGAACGTGATTTTCTCAACAAACGTGATCCAGGAGACTTGGAGTGGCCGTCAAAAAACAAGGGAGGAAGGCACGAGGCAGAGGGGCGCACCTACCCCCCTGGGCACGCCCTCCACCCGTGGGCCCTCTGTTGCTCTACCGACGTACTTCTTCCTCCTATATATATATATCCACGTACCCCCCAAACATCCAGGAGCACCACAAAAACCTAATTCCACCGCCGCAACCTTCTGTACTCGAGAGATCCCATCTCGGGGCCTTTTCCGGAGCTCCGCCGGAGGGGGCATTGATCACGGAGGGCCTCTACATCAACTCCATGGCCTCTCCGGTGATCTGTGAGTAGTTTACTTCAGACCTACGGGTCCATAGTTATTAGCTAGATGGCTTCTTCTCTCTCTTTGGATCTCAATACAAAGTTCTCCTTGATTTTCTTGGAAATCTATTCGATGTAATCTTCTTTTGCGGTGTGTCTGTCGAGATCCGATGAATTGTGGGTTTATGATCCAGATTATCTATGAACAATATTTGATTCTCCTCTAAATTCTTTAATGTATGATTGGTTTATCTTTGCAAGTCTCTTCGAATTATCAGTTTGGTTTGGCCTACTAGATTGATCTTTCTTGCAATGGGAGAAGTGCTTAGCTTTGGGTTCAATCTTGCGGTGTTCGATCCCAGTGACAGAAAAGGAACCGATACGTATTGTATTGTTGCCATCGAGGATAAAAAGATGGGGTTTATATCAGATTGCATTAGTTTATCCCTCTACATCATGTTATCTTCCTTAAAGCATTACTCTGTTCTCTTGAACTTAATACTCTAGATGCATGCTGGATAGCGGTCGATGTGTGGAGTAATAGTAGTAGATGCAGAATCGTTTCGGTCTACTTGTCTCGGACGTGATGCCTATATACATGATCATACCTAGATATTCTCATAACTATGCTCAATTCTATCAATTGCTCGAAAGTAATTCGTTTACCCACCATAATACTTATGCTCTTGAGAGAAGCCACTAGTGAAACCTATGGCCCCCGGGTCTATCTTCCATCATATTAATCTTCCAATACTTAGTTATTTCCTTTACCATTTATTTTACTTTGCATATTTATCATAAAAATACCAAAAATATTATCTTATCATATCTATCAGATCTCACTCTCGTAAGTGACCGAGAAGGGCTTGACAACCCCTTTATCGCGTTGGTTGCGAGGTTCTTATTTGTTTGTGTAGGTGTGTGGGACTTGAGCGTGATCTCCTACTGGATTGATACCTTGGTTCTCAAAAACTGAGGAAAATACTTACGCTGCTTTACTGCATCACCTTTTCCTCTTCAAGGGAAAACCAATGCAGTGCTCAAGAGGTAGCAAGAAGAATTTCTGGCGCCGTTGCCGGGGAGATTCGCGCCAAGTCAAGTCAAGATTTGACTCCCACAACAAGTCATTTCTGGCACCATTACCAAGTCAAAATATACCAAGTACCCATCACAAACTCTTATCCCTTGCATTGCATTATTTGCCATTTGCCTCTCGTTTTCCTCTCCCCCACTTCACCCTTGCCGTTTTATTCGCCCTTCTTATGTTCGTCTTTCCATTTGCTTTGATGTCTTACTTGACTCGTTTGCTCGTTTGGTTGGAATAGTTGTTTATTTATTACTAAACAGAGAACATAAGATCTATGGATCCTCATCTGCTTGCTAATCTTTTTAAGAGATCCAATTATGATGAACCAATTGCTAGTGAGTTTTGTGCACTAGATTATCTTTATGAAGTTTTGCTTGAAATTCGTGAATCTGAAAATTGCTATGAAGTACTTTACAAAGTGATTCACAATAGATCTTTGAATAAAAAGAATGATTGCAATGATGATAGTATAAATTCTATTAATGTCAATTGTGCTTATAATATGCAAACCCCTAAGCTTGGGGATGCTAGCTTTGCTATGTCCACTACTTGTTGCAATGATCATGATTGGGGTGATTCTTCTTATGATCTTGAAAATTTGTTTAAGCCCCATGATGAATATGAGATTGATAATAACGTTTGCAATAATATTGAAAGTGGGTTTGGAAGAGTGTAAACTTTAGATCCCACGTATTTGGAGAATGTTCAATCATATGAAGTTTTTGATAAAAGTGGGTTTGGAGAGGTCATGACTTTAGTTAATGTTAATCCCACTATTTTGGAAGAGTGTCAACTTGGCATACATATGGATCATGTTAAGAATATGTTTTGTGATAGATATATTGTTGAATTTGATTATGATCCTACATGTAATTATTATGAGAGAGGAAAATATGGTAGTAGAAATTTTCATGTTACCAAAGTACCTCTCGTTATGTTGAGATTGTTATTGTTTCTTTCCACTTCCTTGCATATGCTAGTTTTTGCTTGCCTTGATAATTTGTTTGCCTATAAGATTCCTATGCATAGGAAGTATGTTAGACTTAGATGTGTTTGTCACGTGTTTCATGATGCTCTCTTTGTGCTTCAACTCTTGTCTTTCACGTGAGCATCGTTGAAATCTTATGCCTAGCTATAAGGCTTTAAAGAAAAGCGTTTGTTGGGAGACAACCCAATAGTTTTCCTTGATGTTATTCAATAAATAATTTATCTAGCCTCTGTTTTGGTTGTGTTTTTTGTGTTTAATTAGTATTTGTGCCAAGTAGAAATGTTGGGAAGACTTGGGGAAAGTCTTTTTGATCTTGCCGTAAAAAACAGAATCATTAGCACTCATGAGAATCGCTGCCATTTTTATTTGGAAGGTGCTATTTAGTTAATTATTTTTACAAATGATTAATAGATAAATTCCTCACGTCCAGAAATTTATTTTAGAATTTTTGGGGTTCCAGAACTTGCGTTGGCTACAGATTACTACAGACTGTTCTGTTTTTGACAGATTCTGTTTTTCTTGTGTTATTTGCTTATTTTGATGAATCTATGGCTAGTAAAAGAGTTTATAAACCATAGAGAAGTTGGAATACAGTAGGATTAACACCAATATAAATCAAGAATGAGTTCATTATAGTACCTTGAAGTGGTGTTCTGTTTTCTTTCGCTAACGGAGCTCACAAGATTTTCTATTTTGAGTTTTGTGTTCTGAAGTTTTCAAGTTTTGGGTAAAGATTTGATGGATTATGAAAAAAGAGTGGCAAGAGCATAATCTCGGGGATTCCCATGGCACCGCAAGGTAAAATTCAAGGACACCAAAAATCCTAAGCTTTGGGATGCCCCGGAAGGCATCCCCTCTTTCGTCTTCGTCTATCGGTAACTTTACTTGGAGCTATATTTTTATTCATCACATGATATGTGTTTTGCTTGGAGCGTCTTGTATGATTTGAGTCTTTGCTTTTTAGTTTACCACAATCATCCTTGCTGTACACACCTTTTGAGAGAGACTCACATGAATTGAAATTTATTAGAATACTCTATGTGCTTCACTTATATCTTTTGAGCTACATAGTTTTTGCTCTAGTGCTTCACTTATATCTTTTAGAGCACGATGGTGGATTTCTTTTATAGAAACTATTGTTCTCTCATGCTTAACTTATATTATTTTGAGAGTCGTTTACAACAACATGGCAATAATAAAAACTTTCATATAAGTGCATTGAATACTATGAGAAGTTTGATACTTGATAATTGTTTTGAGATATGGAGATGGTGATATTAGAGTCATGCTAGTTGAATAGTTGTGAATTTAAGAAATACTTGTGTTGAAGTTTGTGATTCCCGTAGCATGCACGTATGGTGAACTGTTATGTGATGAAGTCGGCGCATGATTTATTTTTTGATTGTCTTCCTCATGAGTGGCGGTCGGGGACGAGCGATGGTCTTTTCCTACCAATCTATCCCCCTAGGAGCATGTGCGTAATAATTTGTTTCGATAACTTGTAGATTTTTGCAATAAGTATGTGAGTTCTTTATGACTAATGTTGATTCCATGGATTATACACACTCTCACCCTTCCATCATTGCTAGCCTCTCTAGTATCGCACAACTTTCGCCGGTATCATAAACCCACCATATACCTTCCTCAAAACAGCCACCATACCTACCTATTATGGCATTTCCATAGCCATTCCGAGATATATTGCCATGCAACTTTCCATCGTTCCATTATAATGACACGCTTCATCATTGTCATATTGCTTGCATGATCATGTAGTTGACATCGTATTTGTGGCAAAGCCACCGTTCATAATTCTTCATACATGTCACTCATGCATCATTGCACATCCCGGTACACCGCCGGAGGCATTCACATAGAGTCATATTTTGTTCTAAGTATTGAGTTGTAAGTAAATAAAGTGTGATGATCATCATTATTAGAGCATTGACCCAAGTGAGGAAAGGATGATGGAGACTATGATTCCCCCACAAGTCGGGATGAGACTCCGGACGAAAAAAAGAAGAAAAAAAGGGAAGGCCAAAAAAATTAGAGAAAAAGAGAGAAGGGACAATGCTACTATTCTTTTTTCACACTTGTGCTTTAAAGTAGCACCATGTTCTTCATATAGAGAGTCTCCTATGATATCACTTTCATATACTAGTGGTAATTTTTCATTATAGAACTTGGCTTGTATATTTCGATGATGGGCTTCCTAAAAATGCCCTAGGTCTTCGTGAGCAAGCAAGTTGGATGCACACCCACTTAATTTCTTTTGTTGAGCTTTCATATACTTATAGCTCTAGTGCATCCGTTGCATGGCAATCCCTACTCACTCACATTGATATCTATTAATGGGCATCTCCATAGCCCATTGATACGCCTAGTCGATGTGAGACTATTTTCTCCTTTTTTGTCTTCTCCATAACCACCATTCTATTCCACTATAGTGTTATATCCATGGCTCACGCTCATATATTGCGTGAAGATTGAAAAAGTTTGAGAACATCAAAAGTATGAAACAATTGCTTGGCTTGTCATCGGGGTTGTGCATGATTTAAATATTTTGTGTGGTGAAGATAGAGCATAGCCAGACTATATGATTTTGTAGGGATAACTTTCTTTGGCCATGTTATTTTGAGAAGACGTAATTGCTTAGTTAGTATGCTTGAAGTATCATTATTTTTATGTCAATATTAAACTTTTATCTTGAATCTTATGGATCTGAACATTCATGCCACAATAAAGAAAAATTACATTGAGAAATATGTTAGAAAGCATCCCACATAAAAAATTCTTCTTTTATCATTTACCCACTCGAGGACGAGTAGGAATTAAGCTTGGGGATGCTTGATACGTCTCCAACGTATCTATAATTTTTGATTGCTCCATGCTATTATATTATATATTTTGAATGTTAATGGGCTTTATTTTACACTTTTATATCATTTTTAGGACTAACCTACTAACCGGAGGCCCAACCCAAATTGCTGTTTTTTTGCCTATTTTAGGGTTTCGAAGAAAAGGAATATCAAACGGAGTCCAAACGGAATGAAACCTTCGGGAACGCGATTTTCTCAACAAACGTGATCCAGGAGATTTGGAGTGTCCGTCAAGAAACAAGGGAGGAAGGCACGAGACAGGGGGGCGTGCCTACCCCCTGGGCACGCCCTCCACCCTCGTGGGCCCTCCGTTGCTCCACCGATGTACTTCTTCCTTCTATATATATCCACGTACCCCCCAAACATCCAGGGCCACCATGAAAACCTAATTTCACTGCCGCAACCTTCTGTACTCGAGAGATCCCATCTCGGGGCCTTTTCCGGAGCTCCGCCGGAGGGGGCATTGATCATGGAGGGCCTCTACATCAACTCCATGGCCTCTCCGACGATGTGTGAGTAGTTTACTTCAGACCTACGGGTCCATAGTTATTAGCTAGATGGCTTCTTCTCTCTCTTTGGATCTCAATACAAAGTTCTCCTCGATTTTCTTGGAAATCTATTCGATGTAATCTTCTTTTGTGGTGTGTTTGTCGAGATCCGATGAATTGTGGGTTTATGATCCAGATTATCTATGAACAATATTTGATTCTCCTCTGAATTCTTTAATGTATGATTGGTTTATCTTTGCAAGTCTCTTCGAATTATCAGTTTGGTTTGGCCTACTAGATTGTTCTTTCTTGCAATGGGAGAAGTTCTTAGCTTTGGGTTCAATCTTGCGGTGTTCGATCCCAGTGACAGAAAGGGAACCGATACGTATTGTATTGTTGCCATCGAGGATAAAAAGATGGGGTTTATATCAGATTGCATTAGTTTATCCCTCTACATCATGTCATCTTCCTTAAAGCATTACTCTGTTCTCTTGAACTTAATACTCTAGATGCATGCTGGATAGCGGTCGATGTGTGGAGTAATAGTAGTAGATGCAGAATCATTTCAGTCTACTTGTCTCGGACGTGATGCCTATATACATGATCATACCTAGATATTCTCATAACTATGCTCAATTCTATCAATTGCTCGACAGTAACTCGTTTACCAACCATAATACTTATGCGCTTGAGAGAAGCCACTAGTGAAACCTATGGCCCCTGGGTCTATCTTTCATCATATTAATCTTCCAATACTTAGTTATTTCCTTTGCCATTTATTTTACTTTTCATCTTTATCATAAAAATACCAAAAATATTATCTTATCATATCTATCAGATCTCACTCTCGTAAGTGACCGAGAAGGGCTTGACAACCCCTTTATCGCATTGGTTGCGAGGTTCTTATTTGTTTGTGTAGGTGCGTGGGACTTGAGCGTGATCTCCTACTGGATTGATACCTTGGTTCTCAAAAAACGAGGAAAATACTTACGCTGCTTTACTGCATCACCCTTTTCTCTTCAAGAGAAAATCAACGCAGTGCTCAAGAGGTAGCACTCACCAGGGAGGTCCGCCAGTGTTTGGAACTCCTACAATGATTGAACTTTAGGCCAACTCCACCGCACGACCCCAACCCGTCCGGCCCTGTCTGTTTGTAGTAAAAGAGACAAACCAGACGGCCCAACGCACGACGGCCTGGACCCATCTGGTCCGTTTTGTGTCCGGGCCGACCCATTTCGAGCGCAAACATGCGCCGGGTTTGGGTCGTAGCGAACAGCAAGCGGACCCATCGCTCGTCTGCGTCGGGGCCGCGTGGCAGGCGGCCACCTACCTCCCACCGCCTGACATTAATGCGCACGCGCGGTTGGCCCCACCTGTCATCCGCCCAAGCGAACGGTCACCGTCCTTCTTAAATGGGAAGTCGTGGACCGGTCATTATCCACACTCCCCGCTCCAGCCCGCTGCCTCCTCGAAACCCGAAAACCCCAACCCTTAGCCTCTCGCCGTTCTCGAACTCGTCGGCCGGCCGCCTCGCAGCCATGGGGCTGTGAAACCACGACCGCAAGGAGAAGCATGACCATGAGGCTGGCTCCTCCTCGGGACACCATCCCGGCTCCGTGAAAGAGGAGGTCGCATCGCCACTGCGTCGAGCCCCCGTGCCTGCCCCATTTACCATCGGCCCTAGGGCCGGCAGCGAGCGCGACCAGTAGTACATTATCGCGGATGTATGCCGGCATTATTGGGTGACGAGGACGCTTCTCCCATGGAGAGACGTCCACCTTCCCAATAACTGGCATCTCTCCGCCGACCGGGTCTCGATCCCGCCGATCCCGACGAGCGGCCGTGCGCGCCGCGAGGAGATCGAGTGCTGCCGCCGCCTCCTCCCTGATGACCTGTACTATGACTCCAGGTACGCCCCCGACTCCGTGCTCTGGGACACGTGGCTAAGGACCGAGCACGACGAGCGGCACGCCTCTTTCTTCGCCGACACGTCGTCGGGGCCGCGGCGGCCACGTCGAGAGCGCGCAGCGCCTGCTCCCCAGGTGCGCGGGCGTACACGGGTGCGCGGCCTCACGCCCACGCCGTCGCCTTCACCATCTCCGTCCTCTGGCCAGGCACTCTCACCCGCTCGCGTTTGTGTCTATCCCCACGTGTCCACGCCCTTCGCCCAATCCTCCTCGCATGGCCGTCGCCGCCACACCTCAGGCCGGCCATCTCCGCCCTCTCGAGTCAGCCGCCTCCGCCACAACTCGCGCCGGCGCTGCCGACCCACCTCCCGAGCGTTCCATCCCAGAGGCACAGTGAGTTTACTTTTCTCCCTTCGCTGATGTTTGGAGAAGAAGGTGCTAACTGCTGGAATTAATTGGACGGGACGTCAAATGGGCCGGCGTCGCAGTCGGCTGTCACCGCGCACCTTTGTTCAGCACGGCGACGACGACGAGCACTGTATGGTAGCGGTGCCCACCAGCTCGTCTCGCTGCAGGCGGACTCGTTGTGGTGCTCGCCGGTGGCACTTGCTGGCGCAGCGGCCGTCCAGTCAGGGTGCATGGAAGATTCTGTGAGATGTGGATGAATATGTGGGTCGGAGTTGGAGTCAAGGTGGAGCTTATCATGTGGATTTCGTGGAGCCACTTGTTGTGAAGGCCGGAGCAGACAGGGAGATCTATGATAATGTGAAAGAAGAAACCAAGATCGTCTCTTGTTTGCGTCGGCAAGTAGCAATCCTGTCAGTTTCTTGACGCTACTACGTCTCTTGTTAGCGTCTGCAAGTTCAGCTGGGTGACTACATTTTCCTGCATAGCAGTGAGATAATCTGTGATTTTGCTCGTTTCAGACCTTCAATGTCCTACCAGCTGCATCAGGTCAAAGTTTGTTCATCATCCAAGCTCATTTGGCTATAAGAGGATGCTGCCATTTCTCATGGAGAACAGTGGCAAAGTTCAGAAATTGTCTAAATTGCCATCAGATGAGATTCAGTCTGCCACCGTGGAAGTTCATTTGGATGGCAGTGCAGCTAAAGTGCACAAATCCACGTCAGAAGAAGAGTTAGCTTCGGTTGGAGAACCATTTGCCGTGCGTACATTGCTCCAATGGTAAAGTAAGTAGCCACTACATCACTACTACGACCCGCACATTTTGTTAATTACTAAGTTTTTTGAGGAATAGTGGATTAATTCTACAAGTGGTGTACGTTTAGTCTTTGTCGTTAGAAAAAAAATTGCACATCAACCACTAGGAGCAGCCAAAGTTTGGTTGGGGCAACATACAAAGTTGCACAACGGCTCATGTATGGTTGGCCGTAGGAGCAGCCAAAGTTGCACGAGCTGCGGTAAGTAGATGAATGGGACAGTAGATAAAGTTGCAGAACTCACCGGCAATGAAAGTCGTGGTGATAAAACACTCTCGTTGGTATAATAGCTTATGAACAACTGCGAGAGTTGCACACGCGTTGGGGTATGGTCGCACACAAAGGATCATGGAGCTGCACATTCTCATTGGTGTAGTAGCACACATGGCCGCAAAGCTATACATTTTCGTCGGTGTAGTAGCTCACGCGCGGCCATGGTAACACACACATGACCACAAAATTGCATACTCTTATTAAAATAGTCGCACGACCACGCGCGGCCATGGTCACACATATGACCACATCTTTAGAAGTTACACACTCTCGTTGGCATAGTCGCATATGCATGACCATAGAGTTGCACAATCTCGTCCGCATATTCGCACATGAATTGCTGTGGGAGGTGCTCACGCCCGGCCGCGGAATAGCACACTCTTGTCGGCATAGTCGCACAAGCATGGCCGCAGAGTCGCACAATCTCGTCCGCATAATCGCACATGAATTGTTGTGGGAGGTGCTCACGCCCGACCATGGACTTGCACACTCTCGTCGGCATAGTCTCACATGCATGACCACAGAGTCGCACAATCTCATCCACATAGTCACACACGAATTGTTGTGGAAGGTGCTCATATCTGGCCCCGGAGTTGCACATCGTCGGCATAGTCACACATGCATGTCCACATAGTTGCATAATCTCGTCCCGATAGACGCACACGAATTGCTGTGGGAGGTGCTCATGCCTAGCCGTAGAGTTGCACACTCTTGTCGGCATAGTCGCAAATGCATGGTCACAGAGTCGCACAATCTCGTCCGCATAGTCGCACATGAATTGTCGTGGGGGGTGCTCACGCTCGGCCACGGAGTTGCACACTCTCATCGGCATAGTCGCACATGAATTGCTGTGGGAGGTGCTCACGCTCGACCGCAGAGTTGCACACTCACATCGGCATAGTCGCACATGCATGGCCACAGAGTCGCACAATCTCGTCCGCATAGTTGCACATGAATTGCTGTGGGAGGTGCTCATGCCCGCCCGCGGAGTTGCACCCTCGTTGGCATAGTCGCACATGCATGGCCACACAATCACACAATCTTGTTTGCATAGTCGCACATGAATTGTTGTGGGAGGTGCTCACGCCTGGCCGCGGAGTTGCACACTCTCATCGGCGTAGTCGCACATGTGTTTTTGTAATGCTCACGCCCGGCCACGGGGCTGCAACCGCGCGGCGACTACCTGGCAGTTGGCCAGGGCACCGGGGCAGCAGACAAAATTGCACATTTCACTGTTAGAGAGTAGTATGGGTGGTGCCATTACTGAAAACTACATATCCACAGTTATAGAAAAAAAGTTGCACATCGACTGTCAGCTAGTTGCATGTCAACGACTAAACAGTTGCACCAAATGGAGACTAAATTGCACACAAAAAAGTTCGTCGAAACATACCCATGTGAGATCTAGTTTCAAAGAGCACGTTACGAGGGTTCCAACAGTGAAAACGGATCTTAATTCCGATGCGCGGTTTAAAAGTTATGAATTTTTAAAAAATTGAAAACTTAAATTAAATGTGTTCACACATGTTTACATGGATGTTTTCATAATACTTTACTGTTACATGTACTTTTTCGAATATATGGATTAAAATTGTTTTCTTATATTAATTAGAGGAAACAAATTATTACCTTGTATAGATTAGGGACAAAAAGTTTTTATTTTAGGCCGGCCGCTCGCGAAGGCCAGCGAGCAGCCGACCGCTATCTAGACTCGTCCAAAAAGTGTTGATTATGTTTGTCGAGCCAATATCGCATGAAGAAAACGAGCGGTAATTTAGAGCCAATCTGAGGCGATAAACAGCTACCGACATTTCCCGTCATAATTTCCTGCCTTTTGCCCGTCGATTTCTCCCACCCAAATCTCTCAACATATTTTCTCCCTAATTTCTCTTGCCAATATCTCCCACCAATTTCGCATATCACGTTTAGCCTCCAGTATGTACTGTAGAAGTTGCTTACCAGCAAACGACCATTTTATTGTTGTCATCTTGCGGAGTCATACGTCAACTACCACTCACACAAGAAGATGTTTCCACTACAACCCCATGACACCACCATGCCGAAGGTGTCCTTTTTGCCTGTCCATTTCTCCCGACCTTTTCCTTCGTTGATTTGAAGCCCTAAATATGCCCTCCTCTTTTATCCCACCATTTTTCCACGCTGATTTCTTTTGTCAAAATCTACTGCCATGTTTTCCCGCTAATTTCTCTTCCAAATATATCACACCATGTTTTTTCCCACTCATTACTCCTTCCATGTTTTCCCACCCTATCTGAGTATATAGCTTCGTCAACTTTTGGCTCCTTCTAGCTGTAATAATCAACATGTGATAATAAAATTATTTTTATGTTGTTCATGAAAAGATACTAAAAGAAATACTTAAATACTTTTAAAATATTTATTTAAGTGGGAGGTTATATATATAGTACATCATATACCCATTTTGTTTTGAAAAAAGTTATGAATCCTTGCTGATTTTCTCAGTTGCAAATATCAACGGTAATACCTTAAATTCTGATTCCCCGGCGAACTTCTGTAATGTGATTTCCTGAGCATGAATTGCTGCATTTTTTTCCATCATGAGAATTCTCAAATATAGACTTCGAGACACCACCATCATCTTTACCAGCTTGTTCCTAACACAAAACTGGCTTTGAATAGTTCCAGTTTCATCATCACGTGTATTTAACATCTATCAATTGTGTGAATTTGGATTGAGGGCGAGCCACATGCTCGTCGACAGAAGGAATTAAACCCATTAAGCTACGCACGAAGGGCAGCCAATCAGCTATGCCACGTGGCGTAAGCTGGTTGGCCGCGGTAAAAAAGCTGTTAGGATATTATTTTTAGGTGGAGGCGAGGAATTTGTTTAAATGTTTTTTTATATGGAGGTGATGACCCCCTTTTTAAAATGGACGGCTACACAGAGTGGCGCTCGCTGGTAGGCCGCATCCATGATTTTTTTCCTTTTTATTTCTTTTTCTAGATGGAGGTGGGGATTTTTTTAAATATTTTTCTAGATGAAGGTGATGACTACATGTATTTTTTAATTGAAAATATGTGCACAACTTCCTCCCAAGCGGCGCCATCGGGTGATGCCCCAACCACTAGTTAAAGAATCAAAATATGGGCAGGGCTAAAGGCTTCCCTCGTCAAAGCTAATAACGAAGGTGTTCCCAGGAAACTGGACACATTAGAGCTAGGGGATATTGATGGATGAGGGAGTGTTGTGAGGATGCATTCGAATGAAGGATGGCGATGATGTGCATTAATTGTTTATCTTGATGGAGCCGTGCATGCTTAGGGCTGCTCGGAGAATCTTCTGAAGGAGGAAAGCAAGAAGGGGAAGCTATGGTGCACAGTTATGTATTTGTCACACACCATGAACGTATGCACGTACTTTAACATTACTATGTCACATTGGTTTTCACTATTATACAATATACTTGCACCGATTTACATCGGTCATTTTCTTAGTTTTGAATAGCCTAACAAATCGGAAAGGAGTGGTGATTTGCACTCTTACAAACTTACACTGACTGCCACTTTTAGAAAAGTATATTTGCTGGACACATAGCGCATTTTTTTTAACACGAGGATAATCACCGGCCACTGTACCTCTTGATGGCTTGATGTGCATCCCACGACGTAGCTCGGAGAATATTTCCACGGACAAAATACGAAAACATGAAAGAGGATGTTGAAGCCCGGTATGCATTGGTCAGTGCAGGAGACTAGCGAGCTGAGATCTCACTTTACATTGAGTTTCACCCTATAGACCTACACTGATTCACACTTACAAATACATTATTCATATACTACATATGTATTGTTCACACACCATGACCGTATGCAAGTACTTTATTACTATTTTAGATCTATTTTCACTCGATCAATCTGATAGACTTGCACCGACTGATACGTACAATGTTTCATTCCACATACCACCTGATGGGCGCAACGCCAGCATTGGTGTCAAGCCCCAGGGCATTCCACACGGCGGCTGACGTTCCCAACTCATCGTCGCCGCAGTCATCGCACACGTCCACGACCATGGCCATCGCGCTACGCCCGGTTTGCGTGCTGGTGATGCCTATAAACCTGTGACACAGGCTCCCGCCCGCGTACAGCTCTGTAGGCAGCGTTGACAGGAAATCCCCGTCACTGTGGTATATGCCGTCGCACGCTGCCGGCCCGCCGCCCTCCTCTCCTTCTTCGTACCCGTCCACCGTCATCGTTCCTGCCTGCACGCTGGCTAGAGAAGTCCCTGGATCAGAGTGCCGGGCGACGGCACATGATACGACCTGCAGGAACACAAGAACGCCAAAGATTGCCACGACCTTGGCGGTGTTCGCCATGGTAATTATCGAGGAGTTCCTGCTTGCGTTTCTAAGCTAGCTTAGCTTGCTGCCCTGTGTGCTCATTCGGGGAGTTCATATAGGGGTCGTGCTGCAGCCTGGAGACAAAACTGCCGAGCTAAGGCAGCAGGTCACACGTGGCATAGGGAACGGGGCACTGATTTTCACTCCATGCGAGGAGGACATCAAATTCATTGTTTCACCCTCCAAGGTGGGACCTTCCCACAGACAAGACAGAAGACATGCTTCTAATGATGCCCGCTCTCTCAATGACCATCACGGTCAGCACTAAAAAGGGACATGGTTGTAGGTTGCATTTAAAAAAAATCCTATAAATATTGTTTTTATTGTCTCACGGCATCATATGAAGACGGTACAAGCATAACGAGTTTACATCCGGTCTCTAAACATCTAAGGAGCAACATAGTCAAGAAAAGAAGGCAGAATATGGGTAACAAAGGATAAAAAGAAGGCCTATGGACGAGGGCTGATCTCCTGAACACCATCATCTGTGGTAAGTAAAAACTTCCTTGACTGCTTATTCAAACCACAAACAAGCCACTTCCTTGACTGCTTGGTCCAACCACACACATGCCAGTGTAAGCGATTTGTTTTTGGGAGCACTAGTAAAGGATGCCCTTTGTTTTCGTAGCACTAGTGCACATGCCAGTGTAAGCGATGTTAATATGACATCCTTAACTAGATGTGGATTTTCCATACTCGGTTCTAGTCCACAATCATGGCATTAGCGACCATACAGGAAGTTGTTCTCTAAAATGGCATTCTTTACTAGTTCACATTTGGCACAACTTTTATTTTCTATTTTTGATGAAGCATTAATAGTACTTTGAATATTAAATGTTTGAAAAAAAATAATAATACAGTGTTTCGGTGACTAATATATTGCACGGAGAAAAATGGAGACAAAAAACATACGCTGGCAAGCAGATGGCATGTTCAAGTATATATACTGCCTACAAGAGGATGAGTGAGCTGAGATACTTTCATTTGGATGTGTATATTTTCAATGCCTTGATAAGCTCTTGATATCATGTTGTTGCATAGGCTTAACATACTTAATATTAATATATGTTAAGAGCAAATCAATCAGCTTCCTGCTGTATGTACGCGACCTGCATAAGAACTCACGAGAGGAAAAACTACAGAAGAAGATATTCAACGATGGCTCAATCGCCCTCCTTCCTATTCTTTGCTTTATATAGGGGTTTACAACGAATTCACGTCCAACACGGCACACATACTTGTCCAACATGACGTGACCCTGATAAGAAGTTTAAACTCTCTTATCTCCTTATCTGATCAATTCCTAGACGCACATGATACTTTCGAAACTGTTTTATACTTCAACAGTTCGGTTACAACCAGAATCCTAACACAATGTGCTTACTCCTAACATTTACCCCCCTAAGCATGTTGTGTTATCATTTCACATGCTGCTACTCCAATTCTCTTCCTCATCTCCAAAAATTTCTGTTTTCCAAGAGATTTAGTCAAGATGTCTGCTAGCTGATCTTCAGTGCATACATGATCGACTTCCACCTTTCCTTCCTCCTCACAGTCCCTTATGTAATGATACCTTATATTTATATGCTTGCTTTTATCATGATGAACAGGTTTCTTGCACAAGGAAATTGCAGATTTGTTGTCGATCTTCAATAGCACCTTCTCTGGTTCTTGGTCTAGGAGATCACCAATTAGTCGTCCAAGCCAAACTCCCTCACACGCCGCTGTCGCTACTGCTATATATTCAGCCTCACAAGAAGAAAGAGCTACAACCTTCTGCTTATGTGAGAGCCAACTAACCAAGTTTGGCCCAAGGAAAAAATGCAACGCCGGTTGTGCTCTTCCGATCATCCATGTCTCCCGCCATGTCACTATCACCGTAACCATGGAGCTGCTCATCTTTTGCACCTTTCTTCTTGACATAGCTACACCCAAAGTTGAGTGTTCCTTTCACATGGTGCAATATGTGTTTTACTGCAGCTAGATGTTCAGATTTCGGGGCCTCCATAAAGCGACTCACGATGCCCACTGGATGTGCCAAATCTGGCCTTGTATGTATGAGGTACCGTAAACTTCCCACAATACTACGATAATTTATTGAGTCAATTTTAGGAGCTTCACTTCTCTTGCTCAGCTTGAGACGAACTTCCATAGGAGTTTGAGTAGAATTGCAATCTGCCAGGCCGCTGATCTCTAGGATCTTTCTCGCGTATGCCTCCTGACATAGCGTTATACTCCCTGGTTTTTGATGCACTTCTATGCCTAGATAGTAGCTCAATAAACTCATGTCAGACATCTTAAATAAGTCCTTCATCTGTTGTTTGAACGTTGTCAATTCTTGCTCATCCTCTCTTGTTATCAGTAGGTCATCCACGTATACTGCAACAATTAGGTGAGATTTTTCTTCCCCCTTTTGTACATAGCATGCTCAAATGGACTCCTCTCGAATCGAGAGATATGAGCGTATCATTTAATTTAATGTTCCACGCTCTTGGAGCTTGATGTAAACCATACAGAGCTTTGTGGAGTCTTAACACCTTTTCTTCACTCCCCACCTTGATGAAACCTGAAGGTTGTTTTACATAAACTTCCCCCGCTAACACACCATTAAAAAATGCCGACTTGACATCCATATGATGTAGCTTCCACACTTTCTGAGCTGCAATTGCAATTAGCAGCCGGACAGACTCCATCCTCGCAACTAGGGCAAAAACCTCATCAAAGTCCACTCCTTGCTGCTGTACAAATCCTTTAGCGACAAGCTGAGCCTTGTGCTTGATCACCAGTCCCTTTGAAATTTTCTTTTCTTTAAATACTCACCTCAGACCTATAGCTTGGTGTCCATCAGGAAGATTGGTTAATGACCAAGTCTTGTTATCAATGATCGAGTCCATCTCTTCCATTGCTTTCCTTCAAGTTTTTTCCTTGTTTGCTCCTTCAAATGATACAGGTTCCTCTACACCTAGAAAACAAAGCTCTGCAATTTCTTCTCTTATGCTTGCAGACGAACTTCTTCTACTAGCAACTTGTCCTTTGTTGCGTCCTCTTCCCCTGGTTGTTGGTGGCTCGTGGCTTCATAAATGTCGTCAATCAAGCGCAGACGAACTGGAGTTGGCGGTCCTCGACAAGGTTCACTTACCGCTGCAGCATCACCTTGTTTTGTCAGGTCTGCAGCCTCAGGCGGATTCCCTGCCATGGCAGCATTTTCAGTTGCCGTGGCAGAAGAATTTGCTGCTGGGGGTGTTGCATCTCCAGCCATGGCAGCTACGCTGGGGCTTTTGCTGCTGCTCTGAATGGGTGATGAAGGGGTTTCCGGAACACCGCCTTGTACAAAGGGCATGCTGGGTGCTTCCCCTTCATTCCCATTGTCATGATTGTGCTCGCCATAACCTGCATCATGGTGATCATAAAACACCTTAAATATATCACCTGAAGAATGCGGAGCTGGTTCAGTTGCAGAATCCCAATTCCATGCTTTTGCTTCTTCAAAGACAACATCTTGAGTTCTCAGCATCCATGTACGAGGGTCATAGACTATGTATGCTTTTGATCCAGGCTCATATCCAAGCAACACCATCGGTGTGCTGCGGTCTTCTAGCTTTCCAATGTGACCTCCTACTCTTTTTACATGAGATACACACCCGAATGTGCGCAAGTGTTCCACAATAGGTCTCCTCCCGCACCATGCTTCGTATGGAGTCTTTCGGATCACACTTTTGGTGGGCGTTCGATTGAGAAAATAGACTGTTGTGGTAACAGCCTCCCCCCACCCCAAATCTTCCGGGCATATTTTTACTCTTTAACATGCTCCGTGCCATAGCTACAACCGTCTGGTTTCTTCTCTCTACCACGCCATTTTGTTGCCATGTGTAGGAAGCCGTCAAGTACCTTCTAATGCCATGTTCTTCACAATAGGCATTAAACCTCTTGGATCTGAATTCACCACCTCTATCCGTTCTGAGAGATTTCAACTTTGTTTCAGCTTCTACTTCGGCTGCAACCTTAACGTTTTTAAATGCTTCAAAAGCCCGATCTTTGTCTTCAACAACACGATCCACATGAACCTGCTATAGTCATCAACAATTAGCAAAAAGTATCGATTACAAGCTGGGGTAGCAGGTGTGATTGGTCTACACAAATCACCATGCATCAAGTCCATAACCTTCCTTGCTCTAAAATTTGCCTCGTAGAGGAACGGGTTATGCTTCTGTTTCCCAACAAGACAACCATCACAAAGCTGCTCGACATGCTCAATTCTTGGTAGACCGTGCACCATCTACTTCTGCCCTAGTGTATGCAACGCTCGGAAATTCAGATGACAGTAGCATGCATGCCATCTCCAGGCATCCTCATGCATACCAGCGACCAAACAAACTGGTTCGGCATGATCAAGGTTCAGTATGTAGAGGCGATTCCGTGAGCGCTTCACCCGTGCAAGCAGTGTACGCTGACGGTCAAACACCAGCATCATTCCATCCTCAATGACGATCTTGCAACCGCGCTCTTCGAGTTGGCTGAGACTTATAATGCTACTCTTCAGTCTCGGGATGAAATACACATCCGTCAGCACCTTGTGTTCTCCCTTTCATGTCTCAAATAACATGGTTCCGCGACCACAAATCTGCACCGTCGAGGCATCTCCAAATTTTACAGTGCCTCCAATTGAAGTATTCAACTCAGAAAATTGATCAATATCGCCGGTCATGTGATTACTCGCTCCGGAGTCCAAGTACCAGACATTCCCACCAGCTTCGACCTTTTCCTTCTGCTGCATATGCACTTTATCCTCTACAAGTGTCACATATTCAGTGAGCTTTCTCTGTATTTTCTCTTCCTGAACCTCTTTAGGCACGAGCATGTGCTTTGGGCATTCTTCAATCTGCTCATCTTTCATGAGCTCGCACAACTCTACATCAGCATCTCAGGCTGATCGTCACCTCCCTTTGGTAGAAAGCTTTTTCTTTCTTTGGCGGCTTGCGACATTCAGATTTAAAGTGTCCAAAAATCCCACAGTTATGGCACTTAATTTTCTTCCGATCAAACTTCGGTTTGGCAGGGGCCTCAAACTCTTCTTCTGATTTCTTCAGGTTACGCTGATATTCCTTCTTGCCACTGCCGCTTGCTCCTATCCCCTTGTTTTTCTTGTCGTTTAACAGTTGCATCCATTGAGTCTTGATTAGGTACAAATTCTCACTTTCCTTCGGACCGCTGAAGTTCAACCTGATCCTCTCATCACGGGCTTTGAATCTCCAGACGAGTTTTGCGACCGACAAGGTCTTCAGGACCACGCACTATTTGATTGAGGTGACAATCTGCATGTATCGTGGTGCCGCAGCACGGAGGAAGCCGCCAAAGAAGGTACAATCGCGGTATCCGTCAAAGTCTCTCCAATGTCCTTGATGGAGCTGGTGATCTCAACCACCCTCGTGGCAAATTTATCCGCGGATTCACTTTCATCCATCTTCAGACTTTCATAATCCCTCAACAGAGATTGTAGACGAGCCTCATGAACACGGTTGTGCCCTTGGTGAAGTTCCTTGACCACCTTCCAGGCTTCTGCTGTCGTATTCTTCTTGGATACATGACGTGCTACATTATTGAGGATGACAGAGTAGATCGCAGACATGGCCTGCCGATCCTTCTTATATTCTTCACCTCCCTTCTTGTATGCATTGCCTCCAGGATCGATCGGATCCCAGATTTCGTGAGCCTCCATGGCGCACTCCATCTTGATCGCCCAAATAGCATAGTCCTCTCCCTCCAGCCACGAGAAGGTCGTCGGGGTAAGGTTTCTTTCTTCACCGCCGAACTGCCTCCCAACGCAAGCTGCTTGGTCTTGCTATCGTCGTCGCCCATTGCTCTCTCATGACCGAGGATCTAGCAAGGCTCTGGTGCCAATTGTTAGAGCAAATCAACTAGCTTCCTGTTGTATGTACGCGACATACATGTTGACACCAGATTTTGGCATGGTCAAAAAGATAATTAAAAAGGCTTCAAATGGAAAAGTGCTCAAAGTGAGAAAGTTCCGTATCGTCAAAAGGAGAAACTTTGATATTTGGGCCGTAGCCACCCGATCTAATCTCTAAGGCCGAAGTTGTGTTTGAAGTACTGAGATTTTGCATTCAGAATACTATTCGGCTGATTATGTCCCCAATATGGACTCATATGAGTAATGTTTCTACACGAATTGTCTTCGTCTCGTCGAGACGATCGATTTCGATACAAAAAACGTCTAAATCGGAGTTCGTATGCAAAAGTTAGAGCCAAAACAATGTGCTGCATAAGTTTGCCCCGGAAGTTCCGGGCAAAACTTCCGGGGAGGTTCCGGGCTACACCGAAAGTTTGCACGCGGTGCGCCCCGAAAACTGGAATTTTAACATTATTTGCAGATTTGCGGGGCCGATTTCGACATTAAAATGACCTCTGATGAAAACGTGATCAACTGAAGAGTTTTTCTCCATTCCAAGATCTACAATTTTTCTTTTGGGACCATCGTCATCCGAAGTAGTATGCGGCCTGCAAATTCAGTGCAAGAGGGCTACTTGATATAATTTCAGCCCGGAAGTTCCGGGCCCGACCGGAAGTTCCGGCCCTCGTAGTCCGAGTTAGGGTAACTTTTGATGATTTGGAAATGATTTGAGTCCTTTTTTTGTATGGGAAGTCCATCCGCCTCATATATATGTAAGGGGTGAATGTCGATTGAACAACACACAATCGACATATCAATCTATCATCTTTTATCTTTACGTTTACCTTCTCCCTTTGTTCTTCTTCTTCTCGTTCTTCGTTCGTTCTTCTTGTTGCAGGGCGGCGAATCTCGAGGCCCTAGGGGCGGTCAGGCCGACCTAGGGCAGCCCATAGCCGCCGCGCGCCTTGACGTGGTCCCTCCCGGACGTGTGGGGTTTCGGGTGTACAAAAGCGCCCGCCGGATTGTCTTGCGTACCGCGCTTCCGGCGGGTCTCCTTCGACGTGAGCTGCGGTGCATCACCCCCGGCATCGAGGGTACACGGTGATGTGTTCGTGTGCGAACACACTTTTTGGCGACTCCACTGGGGACGAAGCTTTGAACGGTCTCCGGCCCATTATTGCTACAAAGAGATCGTCATCTAGGGTTTGCAATCTACAAAGATAATATGAATACCCAATTCCCTACTGTAGATGCAAATAATTCATTTGATGTTACTAGATCGTTCAATGATTATACTCTATCGGCCAGCCCTAGTTTTTTCAATAATGCATCTAATTACGTGCATATGCCGATTCAAAGTAATTTACATGTTTCAGCTTCTTATGATACTAGTAACATACAACATATGTATCCTAACTCTCATGCATCGGCAACCCCACAAATCCATATGCCGATGAACAACATGATGGGTTCGGTTAATCAATTTGATACACCTCATGTTAAAATTTTCAATAGCATAGAAGAAAGTGTTTCACCTTTTTATTCATCGGCAACTAATTTGCAGTATGTGAATCCAACCTTGCCGACGGATGGGAGAATTGGCCATGCTACTACTAGCTATTCGGCCAGTTACTCTCAACCATCATATGGTACACCTCATTTTAGTAATTTTTCAGCACCGTATGCAACTGTAGATGTTCATAATTCGGCCCCACATCTCCATGGTCATAGCCGAATAAGTGAAAATTTTACAGGAACACATGTGGCGTCATCAAATACTGTAGCATATAATGCATACTCTACGCAATTCAAGAATTTTGGCAACACTCACGAATCATTGCCGAAAGAATCTGAAAGTATTATGGAGCAATCCCTTCCAGAAGCGCTTGTGGCTGCGTTAAAAAAGAGCTTGGCACAAAACAAGAAAATTAGTGCTCTTTGCCTTGAACAATATGAAAAGGGGTTGTTTCCTGATTATGCTGCAATAAAGGCTAGAGTTTTGCAAGAAGATGAAACTACATGCATTGATAGAATTGGCGAAAGAGCATATGGTTATACAGCGGTGCATACACCTCCACCTAGTACCGCAGCATATTTTACACCCCCTACACAATTGCAAAATTTCGGCAACACTAACACTTCATTGCAGAAATATTCTAAAAGCATTGGGGGGCAAACTAATCTAGAGCGAGCCGAGATTGAGAGGGTAGTTAAAGCTTTGCGCGATAGGGTGCAAGTACTTCGCCAAGAGAGAATTGATAGGGAATTAGCTCAAAGAAAAGAAGTGTTGCCAATTGATATAACCGGTGAAAAGAGTGATGATTCGGAAACTAAAAGTGCTTCGGTTGAAAAAGCCGAATCAAGTAGTATATACCCCGAATCCATCAAATCCAAAGAGGAAAACATTGTTGAGAAAGGGCATGGGAAGTATAGCATGACAACCATACTTGATTTTGCTGAAGTTAATGGAACCTACTTCCTGCCCTATGAGTTTCGTGCCATAGAAATTGATGAGCTTCAAGAACAAGAACAAGTAGCCGAAGAAAGTTTGGTGGACGAAGATCTTCAAACTAACGATGCACGAAACCAAGAGAAAGATGATGACAAGGCGTTGGGGAGCTATCCGAAGGCGGAGCAAGATATTCTTCAAGTCACACCATCATCATGCTCTCCCAACATATTTGAAGAGGTATGTCTAGCAAGTAATTTACCTATTTTCAGATTTGGTCACAACTTTATTGTTGATGCATCTATTAGGAAAATTCTAATAAGTAATTTTCAAAGACCAATGAAGAAGGGCAATTTACTTGTTAGCAATAAAATTGTTACTAAGCATATCGGTCAATATATTGTACCATTCAAAGAGACCGATAGTGACTTACTACTGCAGCCAAAGCTTTTCCCATTGCTTTATTTAAAGTTCATATCTAATTGGGTAGCTTTGCTTGCTTCATGCTTGGCTTACGCATGGTCTCAAGTGAGACGTGTATGTTCTAACTACTTTGATTTCAGAAATTTAAAGCCAAGGTTAAAATCTTTTGGGAAAACCGATGCTAGTATAGTTTCTTATTTAATGACATCGGAAAAAATATGCGAAAGAGAATTCATAGCCGAATGGGAAGATGCCAAATCTGAACCATTCGTTTGCTTAACTCCAATGCCGTTCTCACAACAAGATCGACTAGAAAACAAAAAGTATACCTTCAATTCAAAGATGTGTGATCAAATCTTTGCTTTGTTGTTGAAAAATAATTACATTGGAATTCTTGATCACCATGTCAAGCCATCTATCCAAGGACGAATGTATTGTAAGTTGCATGATTCGTTCAAGCATACTTTTGAGGATTGTAACATGTTTCATCAAATAGTTAAATCGGCCATTGATAAAGGACGATTAAAATTTGTCGAGACACCAAGAGATGACCAGTCTATTCCGATTGGTCCCGATGGCAGAAAGTTTTTGCATCGGCTACTTCAAGCCGATCCATTCAAAGAGAAGGTAAAAACTGCAGGTGATGGGATCAAGCTTTCAAGAAGAAGTAGAAGATCACAATGAACATGAACTTGAGGGTGAGAATTCCATCGAAGCTACAATGAAGACGCTAAGGACTGGGGGGCAACAAGGAAATCCAATGATCGATAAAAGCAAACCAAAAGAAAACAAAGGCCGAAATAAGCGCAAGTGTAAGGGATCAAAAATCACCTTTGCTGAACTATTGGATAAATATCAAAAGAAGAGTGGAGAGAAGAATGCTTATCGGCCAAATCATGCAAAGAAACCAAGATCACCCCAAGGCACAAATATGAGGATCGGCATTAGCAAAGTGAGCATTTTAATGCAACATATTCATATCCTTATTTTGGGTCGCCAGTGCCAATGCCGTGGATGCATCCCTATGCTCATGTAGATCCATATCCATCATGGGACAGGTATGATACAAGGGCACACTCTCCATCTTATTTTAGACCATCTAACCAATATTATGCATCTCCGAGAAGATCAACATTTAAACAATCATATGTTAAAGACCGTTTAAATCATAAGGAATCGGTCCGGAGCTCAAAGAAGAAGAAAGAGGTGGTCAAACAAGTGTACCGTGTTAAAAGAGATGGTCGTAAGAGTGCAACTTCAGATTTGATCTCAAATGAAAAAGAGCCAATTAACGTGTTGACATTGGCTACTAAAGGCAATGAGACGAAGCAACCAATTATCAAGAGTCAAAGTGCCAAATCTGAAGAAAAGAAGTTGACAGTGCACAAGGTAACACAAGAATTTCCATTGCTTCAAACAAAATCACAGCCGGGGTGCCCACTCGGCTTATCGTATTGGCGAAAGAAGGAATTACAAAAACTTAGTGCACAAGAGCTGAAAAGGAAGAACATGGCAAGGGTTCCCAAGAGGAGCAGTCAAAATAAAAATGATGAGCAACCTTTTATTGCAACAAGTGTTATAAAAGTGAAGAAAGAGAAGGATGGAAACTAGAAACAGTTAAGCCGAAGGTTTGCATCACCCCATCAAAATCTTCGGTCAGCACATCATCCATGTTTTTCAACCATACCATTGACGCCTTTGCCATGGAATTCATCATCAGGTATGATAAATACCCTCCCTGGATTTATTTTGATCCATGGAAGCGACATAACTTTCTGCATCATGAGAGGGTATTACCAAATCTCTATACAATTTATTAGCTACATTTTTTCTTGCTAATCCAAAGGGCTGAAATATTTGATTGCTATTTCATTTGTTTATTTCGGCTATACATGATTTGGTGAATGAATTCTACATGAACCTCATGGTAATGGCCGATACTTATCTATCTCCCTAAGAATATATGTAAGAATGGCCGGTATGGTACTCTAACACCGTCCTTAGTTTGAGTAGACATTGAGATAAGTGCTTGCAAAGGAATTTGTCAAATTGATGCCATTGAGGATATTATGCATAGACCAATTCATCAAAATTGCAAAGTGAACTTATGTTTTGATTGGGTGTGCTTTGGCTTGTTAGTTTTCAGAACTTACGTAAGGCCAAATCATGGTTGATTTTATTATTGAGCATCATATTGACGTCATGCATAATATTGTTTTTAGTTTGATCTCTCTAGTACCACGGAGATTATATATTGATGGTTAAATTTCTAACAATGGCCAAGGTGTTGGTGTTGTTTATTTATCTCCATATGAAGCTATTTTGTGAAGCCTCATGCCGCTTAAAATATTTTTGCACAATGATCAAAGCCGAATATGCATTGTTATTCGGATTGGAGCTTTGCCTTGCTATAGGTGCTATACATATTGAGGCTTCCGGTGATTCGTTATTAGTAGTGCAACAAATATCCAAGGTTATCAATATTTTGACGAATCACTTATAGTTTATCTTTTGGTATGTCTAGATGCAAGATTTACCTTGGGTTGCTTTAAAATTATTCATATATCTAGACATGACAATTCGAAAGAGTTGTCACAGCAAGCATCCGACTACTATGTTAACCATGGTGTATTGCATGTCTATCAATAGCCGATGCTAGGTCTTGTCAACATAGGTAAGGCCGAATCGAAGCCCACCGCTTCGGCCACTAATGAAACCTTTATGCAGACGAAGTAATGATTGGAGGAAGTTCATTCTTGGTTATCTGCAAAATCCTAGCGAAAGGGTGAACAATATGGTTCGGAGGAGAAGTTTTCACCGGATTGTTATAGAAGCTGAGAAGTTTTCACCCAAGTTTGCATCAAGAGGTTCAAACAAGGAATGGCCGATGGGGTGTTGATATCGTCCGTAGAACAAGCTATGCGGAAGTTATTTTTCGGCACACAAGCTTTGCCGAAAAACAGGGGGGCATGTGTTGACACCAGATTTTGGCATGGTCAAAAAGATAATTAAGAAGGCTTCAAATGGAAAAGTGTTCAAAGTGAGAAAGTTCCGTATCGTCAAAAGGAGAAACTTTGACATTTGGGCCGTAGCCATCTGATCTAATCTCTAAGCCCGAAGTTGTGTTTGAAGTACTAAGATTTTGCATTCAGAACACTATTCGGCTGACTATGCCCCCAAGATGGACTCATATGAGTAATGTTTCTACACGAATTGTCTTCGCCTCGTCGAGACGATCGATTTCGATATAACAAACGTCTAAATCGGAGTTCGTATGCAAAAGTTAGAGCCAAAACAGTGTGCTGCATAAGTTTGCCCCAGAAGTTCCGAGCAAAACTTCCGGGGAGGTTCCGGGCTAAACCGAAAGTTTGCACGCGGTGCGCCCCGAAAACTGGAATTTTAACATTATTTGCAGATTTGCGGGGCCAATTTCGACATCAAGATGACCTCGGATGAAAAAGTGATCAACTGAAGAGTTTTTCTCCATTGCAAGATCTACAACTTTGCTTTTGCGAATATCGTCATCCGAAGTCGTATGCGGCCTGCAAATTCAGTGCAAGAGGGCTACTTGATATAATTTCAGCCCGGAAGTTCCGGGCCCGACCGGAAGTTCCGGCCCTCGTAGTCTGAGTTTGGGTAACTTTTGATGATTTGGACGTGATTTGAGTCCTTTTCTTGTACGAGAAGTCCATCCGCCTCATATATATGTAAGGGGTGAAGGCCGATTGAAGAACACACAATCGACATATCAATCTATCATCTTTTATCTTTACGTTTACCTTCTCCCTTTGTTCTTCTTCTTCTCGTTCTTCATTCGTTCTTCTTGTTGCAGGGCGGCGAACCTCCAGACCCTAGGGGCGGTCAGGCCGACCTAGGGCAGCCCATAGCAGCCGCGCGCCCTGACAGGGTCCCTCCCGGGTGTGTGGGGTTTCGGGTGTACAAAAGCGCCCGCCGGATTGTCTTGTGTACCGCTCTTCCGGCGGGTCTCCTTCGACGTGAGCTGCGGTGCATCACCACCGGCATCGAGGGTACACGGTGACGTGTTCGTGCGCGAACAATGCACAAGAACTCATGAGAGGAAAAACTACAGAAGAAGATATTCAACGATGGCTCAATCGCCCTCCTTCCTATTCTTTGCATTATATAGGGGTTTACAACGAATTCACGTCCAACACAACACACATACTTGCCCAACATGACGTGACCCTGATAAGAATGTTTAAACTCTCCTATCTCCTTATCAGATCGATTCCTAGATGCACACGATACTTTCGAAATTGTTTTATACTTCAACAATTCGATTACAACCAGACTCCTAACACAATGTGCTTACTCCTAACAATATAACACTATTATGAAAAGACTACTAGCAGTGCGGGTGCCCGCGCTACTAGTATCGCGCTACAGCTAATAGTTAGTAGTAGCGTGGGTTAAACCCGCGCTCACTAGTAGAAAACAGGGCTTTGGTCCAGGCCGGGTCAGCCCATTAGTCCCGGTTCAGTCCAGAACCGGGACCAATGTGGGCATTGGTCCCGGTTCGTGAGCCCAGGGGGCCGGCCGGGCCACGTGGGCCATTGGTCCCGGTTCATCTAGACCTTTTGGTCCCGGTTGGTGGGATGAACCGGGACCAATGGGCCTCGCTCCTGGCCCACCACCATTGGTCCCGGTTGGTGGCTTGAACCGGGACCAAAGGATCCCCTTTAGTCCCGGCTCATGTCACCAACCGGGACCAATGAGGTGCCTATATATACCCCTCGCTCGCGAGCAGAGCACCCCAGTGCTCTATTTTTCTCTGGCCGAGGGGAAGAGGGCTTTGTGGTGCTCTAGCTCACCTCCTATGCACATGAGGTGTTCGATGGAATGCCCGAGCCACACTACTTAAGCTTTCTCCTCTCGAAGCTCGACCTCCAAGCTCCATTTTCCTCGAGATTTGTCTAGATTTAGCGGTCCGTCACGCCCCGTCCCCGTTTTCACCGCCGTTGATCACCCGCGCCGATCTCATCACCGACACCACCGTGGTGAGCCTCTTGTTCTTATCTTCTTTCTGAAAGGAAAAATATTCTTACTTATATGTTTAGATAGATACTTGTATCATTTTCTTACTTTATTATTGCATCTTATATAGTGCGATGGTTTTGGTATCCGCCCCCGTCGGCCCTCGTCCTGTCTATGATTCAGATGTGGTATGTATATTATCTTTATAACTATTGGTTCATTTATTGTTTATGAAAATTATGCCGACCAACGTGACATAGATTTTTATTTATCTAGGATGTATGTGAATCGGAAATGCCAACCGATCCTATTGTCGAGAGGTTAAATTTAGTTGAAGAAGAAAACAATTTGTTGAAGGAAAAAATAAAAAAATTGAGGAGGAGAAGATGATATTGGAGTTGCATGTTGCGGATGTCGTCGATGATCACAAGATCAAGATGGATGCAATGCGCTTGAAGATTAGAAAGATTAGAAAATATGCCATTCATACCGAGGCTTGGTATCATTATGCCGTTGGATCAATTGTTACCTTGGTTGCGATTATGATCGCATTTGTTTTCGCATTGAAATGTTTTACATAGTTTCAATGTATGGTTTAATTAATTAGATGCTCTGGAGAGCTATATGTTGTTAGATGAGAACTATGTATGCACTTTGGTTTTAATGTGATGATGAACTTCTATTAATTTGGACACTTAATTATATATAATGCACGCAGATGAACCAGCAATGGATGTACGGTGACAGACACACCCGCGAGTACATTAAGGGCGTGCATGAGTTTCTCGATGCAGCTGAGGCAAACAAGCAGAATGGTTTTATGTGTTGTCCATGCACTGAATGTGGGAATACGAGGTCTTACTCTAACCGGAAAATCCTTCACTCCCACCTGCTTTACAAGGGTTTCATGCCACACTATAATGTTAGGACGAGGCACGGAGAAATAGGGGTTATGATGGAAGACGGCGAAGAAGAAGACTACGATGACAACTATGTGCCCCCTGAATACGGTGATGCTGCAACGGGGGGAGCTGGTGAAGATCAAGAGGAACCAGACGATGTGCCCAATGATGCTGCAACGGGTGAAGCTGCTGAAGATCAAGAGGAACCAGACGATGTGCCCGATGATGATGATCTCTGCCGGGTCATTGTCGATGCAAGGATGCAATGCGAAAGTCAAAAGGAGAAGCTGAAGTTCGATCGCATGTTAGAGGATCACAAAAAATGGTTATACCCCAATTGCGAAGATGGCAACACAAAGCTCGGTACCGTACTGGAATTGTTGCAGTGGAAGGCAGAGAATGCTGTGGCTGACAAAGGATTTGAGAAGCTACTGATAATATTGAAGAAGAAGCTTCCAAAGGATAACGAATTGCCCGACAGTACATACGCAGCAAAGAAGGTCGTATGCCCTCCAGGATTGGAGGTGGAGAAGATACATGCATGCCCTAATGACTGCATCCTCTACCGCGGTGCATACAAGGATCCGAACGCATGCCCGCTATGCGGTGCATTGCGGTATAAGATCAGACGAGATGACCCTGGTGATGTTGACGGCGAGCCCCCCAGGAAGAGGGTTCCTGCGAAGGTGATGTGGTATGCTCCTATAATACCACGGTTGAAACGTCTGTTCAGAAACGAAGAGCATGCCAAGTTGATGCGATGGCACAGTGAGAACCGAAAGAAAGATGGGAAGTTGAGAGCACCCGCTGATGGGTCGCGGTGGAGAAAAATCGAGAGAAAGTACTGGGATGAGTTTGCAAAGGACCCAAGGAATGTATCGTTTGCTTTAAGCACGGATGGCATTAATCCTTTCGGGGAGCAGAGCAGCAATCACATCACCGGGCCCATGACTCTATGTATGTATAACCTTCCTCCTTGGATGTGCATGAAGCGGAAGTTCATTATGATGTCAGTTCTCATCCAAGGCCCTAATCAACCCGGCAACAAAATTGATGTGTACCTAAGGCCATTAGTTGAAGAACTTTTACAGCCGTGGAATGGAAACGGTGTACGTACGTGGGATGAGCACAGACAGGAGGAATTTAACCTTAAGGCGTTGCTGTTCGTGACCATCAACGATTGGCCCGCTCTCAGTAACCTTTCAGGACAGACAAACAAAGGATACCACGCATGCACGCACTGTTTAGATGACACTGAAAGTATATACCTGGACAAATGCAGGAAGAATGTGTACCTGGGCCATCGTCGATTTGTTCCGACCAACCATCAATGTCGAAAGAAAGGCAAGCATTTCAAAGGCGAGGCAGATCACCGGAAGAAGCCCGCCATGCGCACCGGTGATCACGTGCTTGCTATGGTCAATGATTTACACTACGTAATCTTTGGAAAGGGTCCCGGTGGACTAGCTGTTCTGAATGACGCTGAGGGACACACACCCATGTGGAAGAAGAAATCTATATTTTGGGACCTACCCTACTGGAAAGACCTAGAGGTCCGCTCCTCAATCGACGTGATGCATGTGATGAAGAACCTTTGCGTGAACCTGCTAGGCTTCTTGGGCGTGTATGGGAAGACAAAAGATACACCTGAGGCACGGGAGGACCTGCAACGTTTGCACAAAAAAGACGGCATGCCTCCGAAGCATTATAAAGGTCCTGCTAGGTACGCTCTTACGAAAGAAGAGAAAGAAATCTTCTTTGAATGCGTGCTCAGTATGAAGGTCACGACTGGCTTCTCGTCGAATATAAAGGGAATAATAAATATGCCAGAGAAAAAGTTTTAGAACCTAAAGTCTCATGACTGCCATGTGATTATGACGCAACTGCTTCCGGTTGCATTAGGGGGCTTCTACCGGAAAACGTCCGATTAGCCATTGTGAAGCTATGTGCATTCCTCAATGCAATCTCTCAGGAGGTGATCGATCCAGAAATCGTACCAAGGCTAAGGAGTGATGTGGCGCAATGTCTTGTCAGTTTCGAGCTGGTGTTCCCACCATCCTTCTTCAATATCATGACGCACGTCCTAGTTCATCTAGTCGACGAGATTGTCATCCTGGGGCCCGTATTTCTACACAATATGTTCCCCTTTGAGAGGTTCATGTGAGTCCTAAAGAAATATGCCAGTAATCGTGCTAGGCCAGAAGGAAGCATCTCCATGGGCCATCAAACAGAGGATGTTATCGGGTTTTGTGTTGACTTCATTCCTGGCCTTAACAAGATAGGTCTCCCTAAATCGCGGTAGGGGAGACTGACTGGAAAAGGCACTCTTGGAAGAGACTCAATAATATGCAGGGACGGATATTCTTTGTCTCAAGCACACTATATAGTTCTACAGAACTCTACCTTGGTGACCCCGTATGTCGATGAACACAAGAACAGTCTGCGCTCCAAACACCCGGAGCAGTGCGACGACTGGATTACATGTGAACACATCAGGACTTTCAGCAGTTGCTTGGAAACACGTCTCAGAGGTGACAACACTGTTTGTGATGAGTTGTACTTGTTATCCAGGGGACCATCTTTGACTGTATTGACTTACGAAGGATACGAGATAAATGAGAATACATTTTACACGATCGCCCAAGATCAAAAGAGCACCAACCAAAACAGCGATGTCCGCTTTGATGCAGCAACCGAGAGCGGAAAGGATACATATTATGGTTACATAGTGGACATATGGGAACTTGACTACGGACCTGATTTTAAGGTCCCTTTGTTTAAGTGCAAATGGGTCAATCTGTTAGGCGGCGGGGTACAGGTAGACCCACAGTACGGAATGACAACAGTGGATCTGAAAAATCATGGGTACACTGACGAACCGTTCGTCCTAGCCAATGATGTGGCACAGGTTATCTATGTGAAGGACATGTCTACCAAACCGATTAAAAGAAAAGATAAGGAAGCGAATACATCATACGATGAGCCAAAGCACCACATAGTTCTTTCAGGAAAAAGGGACATCCTGGGAGTGGACGGCAAGACAGACATGTCTGAAGATTATGAAAAGTTTCATGAAATTCCTCCCTTCAATGTCAAGGCTGACCCAAGCATCCTGATAAACAATGAAGATTATCCATGGTTACGGCGCAATAAGCAAATGACACAAGCGAAGAAAAAGTGAAGACTTTCTCCCGCAACTTTGTAACACACGAACATGCTACCATTGTCCGTTTTGTACATGCACATGCTATGTGGGTGAAATTATGATACCATCCCAACTTTCAACTTTTTCAGAGTTCATTTGAAATACTTTCATGTCTTATGGTTCCTAGCCCATGCCAACTTTCAACTTTCAACTTTCTAAAACTAATGGCACTAACAGAAAGTTTATAATTTTGCTCCTCGCCCCTGGCCCATGACCATTAGTCCCGGTTTGTGCCACAAACCGGGACTAAAGGGTTGGTCCTCGTTGCGGGCCGAGTTTAGTCCCACCTCGCCAACCGAAGGGGGCTCACACCGGTTTATAAGCCCTTCCCTCTCTGCCTTGTTGAGCTCCTCTCAAAGTGAAAATAGATGCCCTAATAGAGAAAATTCAACCTAAATTCATAGTGAATTTCTCTGAAATTCATAGAAATTTACTAGGAATTTAGGTTGAATTTTCTCTATAAGCGCATCTGTTTTCACTTTTTAGTAAGTTAATCACAAACTTGTGATTCAAACAATTTTCAAAGAATTCAAATTTTAACTATTCAAATTTGAAAACTAATGGCACTAACAGAAAGTTTATAATTTTTCTAAAACTAATGGCACTAACAGAAAGTTTATAATTTTGCTAACCTAAAAGCAAACAGAATTAAAAATTAAAGCAAAAAAAAAGAAAATAAATAATGCAAAAAACAAATCAAAAAAACAGGAAAAAACTATTTTTATAGTAAAGTTAATCACAAAATAAAATAAATAAAGCAACAAAGAAAACAAAAAAACTAAAAAAGTGTTTTCAAATTTGAAAACTAATGGCACTAACAGAAAGTTTATAATTTTTCTAAAACTAATGGCACTAACAGAAAGTTTATAATTTTCCTAACCTAAAAGCAAACAGAATAAAAAATTAAAGAAAAAAACAAAAGAAAATAAATAATGCAAAAATCAAATAAAAAAATAGGAAAAAACTATTTTTATAGTAAATTTAATCACAAAATAAAATAAATAAAGCAACAAAGAAAACAAAAAAACTAACAAAGTGTTTTCAAATTTGAAAACTAATGGCACTAACAGAAATTTTATAATTTTTCTAAAACTAATGGCACTAAAAGAAAGTTTCTAATTTTTCTAACCTAAAAGCAAACAGAATTAAAAATTAAAGCAAAAAAGAAAATTAAATAAATAATGCAAAAAACAAATCAAAAAAATAGGAAAAAACTATTTTTATAGTAAAGTTAATCACAAAATAAAATAAATAAAGCAACAAAGAAAACAAAAAAACTAAAAGAGTGTTTTCAAATTTGAAAACTAATGGCATTAACAAAAAGTTTATAATTTTTCTAAAACTAAAAGCATAGAGAATTAAAAAATAAAGCAAAAAAACAAAAGAAAATAAATAAAGCAACAAAAAAACAAAAAAATGCCACCCACTGGGCCACCACGGCCTGAATACGACTAGAAACCCTACCATGGGCCAGGATTCAGGCCCGCAATAGGCCCAGTAGGCCCACAGGCATTGTAGTGACAGATTAGGCCCGAAAGCCTGCAGTTGAGAGGAGCTCGGGAGGGTGGGCGCAGCAGCGCTTATAAACCACTCCCGAGCCCTCTCAACTAGCGAGGTGGGACTAAACTTTTGGGCGCGGGGCAGCACAAGGCCATTGGTCCCGGTTGGGGGCACCAACCGGGACTAAAGGGGGGCATTGGTCACCAATGCCCCCCTTAGTCCCGGTTGGTGCCACCAACCGGGACCATAGGCCTCTGCTTCCCGCCCTTTCGGCTGCTGAAAAAAGACCTATGGTCCCGGTTGGTGGCACCAACTGGGACTAAAGGTGGCATTGGTCCCGGTTGTTGCCACGAACCGGGACCAATACTCTGTGTATATAAGCAGGACTTAGGAAATTTTCAGTTTCTCATTGACCATTTGCCCCCGAGGCCGCCAGGCTGCCCGTGCTCGCCGTCGCCGTCGCCCCGCGCCCCTGCCCCGTGCTCGCCATCGCCGCCCACTCCTCGTTGCCGTCGCCCTGCCCCTGCCCCGTCCCGCCCCTGCGCGCCGGCACCCTCGCCGCCCCCGCCGTCACCTCGAGCTCCCCTGCTCGCGCGCGCCGCCCCGCGCCCCGAGCCCCTGCCACGGACTCGCCGTCGCCGCCCGCCCCTGCCCCGACGCGCGCCGCCCCGGCCCGCCCCTGTCGCCGTCTCCCGCGCCCCTACCCCGACGCGCGCTGCCCGTGCCCCGACGCGCGCCGCCCCGGCCCGCCCTCGCCATCGCCTGCGCCCCTGCCCGCCTCCTCAACTTGGTCCGTCCGCCGGCGCCCTCCCATTGCAATTTTTTTCATATATATATGCTTGTTTTATATATATATATGCTTGTTTTTTATATATACATATGCTTGTTTATATATATGTAATGATTTTTTTATAGAATATGATGTTTTTTTCATAGATGATCACATATATGATGTATGCACGAATGTGGATGAAATATGATGTTTTTTTGTTCATAGAACATGATGTTTTTTTAATTCACATATTTTATTTGTTCATGAGAGAGGCGGGGACGTTGAGGGATCATAGATGTATTTTTTTCAGAATTTTCTATCGTGCATAGACGGATTTTAGACCACAGGAGCACCCCCTCTCTATCGTTGCAAAATTTGCAAAGTGATATTAAGAAGGAAGGAAAAGAAGTATAGGAAAGAAAGAAAATAAGAAGAGGAAAGAAAGAAGAAGAGGAGAGGAAGAAGAGGAGAAATAAATAAGAAGAAGAAAAAAGAAAAAAAAGAAGAGGAGAAGAAGAAAGGAATAGTGGAGAAGAAGAGAAAATAGAATATATTCTATTTTTTCTTCTTCTCCACTATTCCTTTCTTCTTCTCCTCTTTTTTTTCTTCTTTTTTTTTCTTCGATCTTCTCCTCTAGTTATTCCTTTCTTCTTCTCCTCTTTCTTCTTCTTCTTCTTCTTCTTCTTCTTCTTCTTAATTTTTATCAGGAACGAGGGTGTCGAGGGTTGGGAACTAGGGTAGAGGGTCGAGGGTCGTTAAGGGGTCAAGGGTCGAGGGTTTCAGTGTCGAGGGTTCGAGGGTTCTATAGGGTCGAGGGATCGAGGGTCGAGGGTTCCAGGGTCGTCTAGGGGTCGAGGGTTCCAGGGTCGTCGAGGGTTCGAGGGGTCGAGGATCGCCAAGGGGTCGAGAGAGGTTTCCTAGTGTCAAAGTATTGAAGAAATCCATGGCTTCATCATTAGCCGGAAGTAACCAGGGCACGACGAAGTCCTCCAAAGTTATTTTGGAATGGTGTCCCGGATAGGATAATTTGCCTTTTTGTATGAATTTCAGCAAAGGCCTTCCAAATAACGATATTTGGAAGGTTCTTGCTGAACTTTGTACCAAAAAGCGAATTATCCTATCTAGGATTTTGTTCCAAAATAACTTTGGAGAGCTTCGTACCATCATGCACCTGTTACTTTCGCCTAATGATGAAGACATGGTTTTGTTGAATCCTTTGACACTAGGCAACCTCCTGACCCCTCGGCGATCCTCTCGAACATGAGAGGAAGAAGAGGATAAAAAAAGAAGAGGAAGAAGAAAAAAAAGAGGAGAAGAAAGAATAGAGGAGTTCTTCTCCTCTATTCTTCCTTCTCCTCTTTTTTTTCTTCTTCTTCCTCTTTTTTTATCGGGAACGAGGGTCGTCGTGGGACATATAGATGTAGTGTCGTCGTTGTCGATATATACCCCCTCCCGATAGCTTCAACACGTGGGGGGGTCGAGGCCACTAATTAATATATATGATTCCTTACTATGATTAGGTAGCTAGTTCTACGTTTGGCACTAATATATCCATCTGTCATGTTTGAATAACAATTGCCATGTTGTAAATATTTGTAGAAACTATGGACACCGCCCGAGACGAAGCAAAAGAAGCGTTGTTGAGGGACATAATCGCAGAAGGAAGTGATGTCGTCTCGTTGTTTCTCAACGACACCGATGGTCTGGAAGGAGAGGGTGAAGAAGCTGGCTACGGTGACCTAATGCCGGTGCAAGAAGAAGAACATGAGGACGGCTCCGATGACCCAATGCGGGTGCAAGAAGGAGACCGTGATGACGGCTCCGGTGACCGAACCGAGTCCGGCCAGGTATATATATTAGTTAAGCCTGTGCTGACTAGCTGATTGATGCATTCATTGTTTTGGTATGTACACATATTAATTAAGTCTTTGTTCTTTTTTCTAGCCCTCCGGATCAAGCACAACTTCTGTAAAGAGACGAGGCCCGAAGAAAAAGTTGAGCTCGGATGAAAAGTTTGAGATCATAGCAATCGCGCCCGACGGCCAACCGATTGAACCCCTCCGGACAAAGAGCGCATTTGTTGCTCAGTGCGGGGTTCTGGTTAGGGACAAGATCCCGATAAGCATCCAGCAATGGTTTAAGCCGGCTACAGAAGACCCTGAGGTGTCTTATGTCAATGATATGCAGAAAAATGATCTTTGGACTGAGCTGAAGTCAAATTTCACCCTACCGCCAGAGGATAATCCAGAGAACCCAGTTAAAGAGCAATTAATCAAGTCTTTTGCTCTTAAGAGGATGGCAGAACTATTCAGGAGGTGGAAGAAAGAGCTGAATAAGTTTGTCGAAAATAATGAGACACCAGAATTCAAGGGCAGATATGAGAAGATCAGAGATCACTGGCCCGCATTTGTGGCCCACAAGACATCAGAAAAGAGTAAGAAGATGTCGGCGACAAACAAGCAAAATGCTGCGAAGAAGAAGCTTCACCATCGCACGGGGTCAGGTGGCTACCTCGTAGCCCGGCCTAAGTGGGCCAAGACTGAGAATGATCTGGTTGATAAGGGGATCGAACCAGAGACAATTAGCTGGCCAGACCGTTGCCGGACTTGGTTCTTCGGGGCTGGCAGAACCTTGGACCCTGTAACAGGGAAGTGCATTTGGACGAATGATCAAATGGACATACCAGTCAGGAAGCTTAAGCAGTATATCGAAGCAGCGCAGCAAGGGAAGTTCTTTCCAGACAGAGAGAACGACGAGCTCACAATGGCCCTCGGGAATCCTGAGCACCCTGGACGGACACGAGGCATGCCAGGCTCCATTCTGTGGAAGGTTGGGTTTCCGGACGCAGGTGGTTACAAATCCCATGAGAGGAGGAAAAAAGTGCAGCAGACCCAAATGCAGGCGCTGCAAGCAAGGGTAGACGCGATAGAGGAACGAGAAGCAAATCGTAGCAAACGTACTGCCGAAGCTTCCCCCGAAGCTAGCCCGCCATCTCAGCGCAGAAGCAGCCTGGCTTCCACCGAGCTGCTTCAGCCGGAGCATGCCTTGACGGCTCCTGCCAGCTATCCCGTGGATGCTATCACGGAGTCTCAAAATTGCCACCTTATGACGCAATGGATGAATTTGAAGGTCAAGGCGGCTGTTGGCTCTGTTTATCCTACTGAACCCGGCGCAACTTTTCACTGCCGGCCGATTCCAGAAGGATATGCTAGGGTGATGGTGGATGAAATAATGGAGGGATTTGAGGACCTCCAGCTTGACCACCCTACCGGTGAAGGGGAGACTCGGCTGGGGTCTGCTCTGAAGACTCCATGCCTATGGCGGAAGGAGCTCATCAACCTTCCGAACTGGACGCCTCCGCCTCCTCCTCCTCCTCCGGCGAGTCAGGGCACTCCGCCTCCTCCACCGCCTCCTCCTCCGGCGAGTGACGATCAGGGACCTCGGCCGGCTCCTTCTCCGGCGCGTGGCGGCACTCCGCCTGCGCTGCCGCACCCGAGCAGCCAGCCTCCTCCTTCTCCGCCTCGTCAGCAAGGGCAGAAGAGACCCGCCGCCGCTCCAGCAGCTGCTCCGGCGCGTCGTAGTCCTTGTCCTCCGCCTCGTAAGCAAGTAAAGAAGACAACCGCATCGTCTGCTCAGCCGGCGTCTAGCAGTACAACCAGAGGCGGGAGGACATACAGATTCGGTCCTTCTCTGAAGAGTCCACAGAAGTTACCATACGACAGGACCCCGGAGGAGAACGCGAAGATCACGCGAACCGGAGTGGATGACTGGTTTCAAGGGTTGAGAGCAAAGAGACATCCACCTCCGGAGGAGAAGGTAGATCCGGTGAAAGTGAAGCGCACTCTGGCTGCCCTGGCAAAACCACCCAAGTCTCTGCCGAAAGGCAACTATGAGCGCATTATTGCAAAGACATGGGCCGAAGCGGAGCGGTCGGGAAGTACAGTCAGTGATCAAAGGCTGAAAGAACGACGAGCAGCTGGGAAACAAATTGCCCAGCTCGGCGAACAAGTGAAGCAATCGTGCCCCCCGCTCAAGGTGCCTAGCGACATCGTCGATCCGAGGATGGTGCCCGATTATGGCAATGTTGACGATTACCTGCCCGACGATGTACATTATGATCCCATGGAGGTGCAGATAGACAGATACGAGTATGGGAAGCCTCTCGTCAAAGATGAAAAATCTTTAACAACGATGATGCGAAGATTACATGATTGGTACTTGAAAATCTGCAGAGAGTCTGGGGGGAGGAGTACTTTGTATGCGAGAGGTAAACCGGAGCATGACCTCGTTGGAATTGAACTGTTGCCTATTCCATTTGAGGAGTTCTATCAGTTTTTCAATCAATTGGCCCTCGATAAAACAACGATCACCTGCTACTATCTATAAGTACTACTACTTCTGTCATTAAGTCTCTCTATATAGCTCATCTCTTTCATTGCATGTATTTATAATTATCCTCACTATATTATGCAGATTGAAGATCGCCGAATTGAAGAAAAGACAAATTGGTGATATTGGGTTCGTTAACACATATCTCATAGATGCAACTGAGGTTGAACATCGTCCCGGAGATACCAAGGCCAACTTGCTACGATCATTCAAAAAAATTGAAAACAAAGATATAATACTCTTTCCTTACAACTTCAAGTGAGTGTTACTGTCTTGTGCATATTCGGTTTCCCTTATATATTAGTCCAGGTTATAGTAATGTAATTGATGAGTTATGCATGCGTGTGCAGTTTCCACTATATTCTCCTAGAGATTAGGCTTGAGCAGGAAGTAGTAACCGTCTTGGACTCTAAACGAAAAGATCCCCAGGAGTATGCGGACATGACTGAAATCCTCAAGAAGTAAGTTAAATCGATCATTATCCACCATATCAACAACTTTGTTCATTTCCTGATATCAAGTAATTGTTTTCTTTGTCCGGCAGGGTTTGGAGAAAATTCACCAGAAAAGTTCCGGGACTGCCGAAGGAGCTGGAATTTAGACACCCGAAAGTAAGTACTATAGTAGCATGTTCTGCGCATCTCCTAGTGATTCAAGCGCTAGTTTCATCAATACCATTTAGCATTCTTGCTTATCAGTTTGATTGACCTCTATTTCTTGTAAAGTGGTTGTGGCAGGAACAAGGGAATGATTTCTGTGGATACTACGTCTGCGAGTCCATCCGTCACACGACCTGTGAGCGGGGCGGGTACTCTGACGAACAATATGAAGTACGTAAATAACAACATTCACAATTTTATTTTATTACCATCATTTGTGTTGAGTTTCATTCATTCATATATATATGTATTGACCCCCTTCTTCAAATTAGATGTTTCGAAAGCGGGATGAACTCCTAGCACCAGCTCGCATGCGAGCAATTCAAGAGGAATTGGCGGCATTCTTTCTTGACCACGTGATCGCTGAAGACGGAGAATACTATGTGGACCATGAGTCCGTATGATTATATTTGTAAGAGATAATTATTGTATATATGTAGCCGGTAGTGTCGGATAGATATACGAGAACTTGTTGTTCGACCAATCTCTCGGAGAAGGAGAGGTGGTCGATATCACTTCTCTCTGTATGCATATATGTTCATGACGATCTTCTGTTTCCTTCGTTTGCTTACTAGCTAGCTAGCGTGTCTAGTCCTCTCTATACGTATGTATAGTACGTAGCGTCGACCAAGCACGAACATAAGAGAGGACACTTCTCTTTATTAATTATAGCTAGCTAACACAATATATGAAACACCTAAATTAACCCCCCAAAACCCCCAAACCCCCCCCCCTTTAAAAAACAAAAAAAACAAAAAACCCAGCCACAGAAATGCTGACGCGTGGATGCCTATTGGTCCTGGTTGGTGCCACCAACTGGGACCAAAGGGTCTCCTGCCTGGGCTCCGCGCACAGGCCACGTGGAGGCCCATCAGTCCCGGTTCTGGATTGAACCGGGACTAAAGGGACAGGGCATTAGTACCGACACTTTAGTCCCGGTTTAGGAACCGAGACTAAAGACCCTTACGAACCGGGACAACAGGCCCTTTTTCTACCAGTGGCTACTGCTATTACATACACGCGCTACTACTAATGAAATAGTAGTAGCGTGGGTAAACAACCAACGCTACTATACTAGTAGCGCTCAGTTTCCTCCCCACGCTACTTCTAACAATTTACGAATTAAAAAATAAAAATTAGATATAGTATTCATGAATAGTAATACGTCCAATGAAAAACAAACGAATGTCACTGAACCATCTCAATATTCCACTTAACATGTCACAGAACCATCTCAAGATTCAATTTAACATCAGACACACACAACCATCATCGTAAGGTGGGTATCTTCCCTAGTGGTCTACCACCAACCTAAACAGACCACTTCTCTAGATGTATCTACTTAGACTCGGAGTTCAGAAGTCGGTGGACTCGAATCCTCCCTCCCCCGGACGGTGGCGTCAAGGTCCTCCACCTCGGTGACCTCCGGCGTCGAAATCACTTGGACGATCATCTATGCGACGTGACAACCAGGCTTCACGGCGAAGTCCGTCTGCGAGTGGTTGAAGAGCACAGCGCCACCGGGCCGTGCTAGTTAGCGTCGATCACCTCTGCACCCACGTCGCGAAAGTGAAAACTTGTTAGTACGCAAATTGCATCAGTTCAACCAAATAGTACTAGCAAACATGCACGAATAGGGAAAAGAAATTTTGGCGTTCACCTAGTTAGGTATCAACTATTTAAATAAAAAAATCAGCAACTTCTTTCTTAAATAAAAAAGGTGCTTGGTAACTGCACTTGAAAAGCTTGATAGCATATGAGATTAAGATATATAAATTTGTGTGGTCACGTCCTTGCATGTTGGAAACAATCATTGGTTAAGATTACACTCTTTTGTAGAGGAAAGAACTTTGGGTCAATCAACAGCCTTTCACTTGATCTCCGCTAGCTACTTTGGATTCAATAAGAAAAGGAACATTTATTTGAACGGAAAAGAACAAGCAGGCAAGCATGCTATCAATCTTTTGGCTAGAATTTCACAAAATGCACCTGCCAAGTGTACTTTAACAATCGACGTGTCCCATCTCCTCATGATGAAGGACTTTAGCTGAGCCGACAACATGGAGCACGATGTAGTCTTTTCCGAGCATGAACCCTTGGCTGTCATCAATGAACCTGCAACATCCATCATGCCCATTGTAAAATATGTTAGTTTCAGATAAGAAAAGAACTGAACTCTGAACATATGATGTTATCTAAATCCTTACTTTATGGAGTCAAGATTCCAGGAGATGTCATCGGCAGCAAAAAAAGGAAATATATTTCACTGATTTTGGTGTTGCAACAACGTATATACTTTATCACATTATAAGTCCTCACACCATCAACTATGACAAGATCTTTATTAAAAGGCGAAAGGCCACATATTACCAACCAACCATTAAGGTTCATCCGTAAAGGTCCCTTCGAAGACATCCGATAAAATTGGAACGATACAGAGAAGATTAGTATGGCCCCTACGCAAGGATGACACACACAAATCGAGAAAAAAGGTTCATCCTTAAAGGAACATGAAATTACACATATATGTGAGTTTAAGATGATCCCTCCGGTAGTCATGACCATCGTGATCAGAGGATGTTGGAACCTGTGCCATCTGCTGCCGGTTATGGCCACCGGTGACATAGAGATCGAGAAGGATGTGTGTGTCAAGGCGGTGGCTAGCCACAACCCTGACCAGTTGGACGTCCGATACAAGAACAAACTGCCCAGTGTTTCCGTCCTCAGATAGTAAGTATGCATGCACGTTGATGATTCCATCTCTGTTTTTTTTCTACACTACCACTGATGGCATTTGGATTTAGTTAATCAACCCTTTTCGTTGCGTTATCATTTCACACTTGCTGTCTAGGTGAATTCTGCACCGATGTGTTTCTTCCACCGTGACATGGAGTTGGATGGATAGTTGTGCTCCTATGGTTGCTGCTACTGCTGCATGCGCTTGGCTTTTTCGTGTGCTCCCGTGGATAGCCAGACACCGCCGGGTTCATGGATGGCTGTTCAATGCAAACATGGAAGGGAAAGCTTCAGCCTTCAGGTGCGTCGGCCCTCACACGGTAGATCCCCTGTCACTGCTTTTGTGGTGTGTTGTTGTGTTAGGCTTTAGTGAGCTTTTGGTGGCTCTGGAATAAGAAGCTGACTGGCATGTGCTTGTGTCTACATGCCCAGACTATGCGGATGTGTGTGCCAAGTGTGGCTTTGCTGCTGAGTTGGCTTGCATCCACCTGGCCGCGCACAGTGCATGCTTCTGTGGATTGTTTGATACACCAGTAGTAAATTGAGCAGCAGCCTATACTGTATCTATGTGGCTGCAGTGTGAGTGTGAGTCTGGTTCTCTCCTCTTACAAGTGTTTGCCATGTATTTGAAGTGAACCGAGAAGCATCTGTGTGTGTGATACAGGCTGTGTGTTTCTTAAATATGTGCTTAAAATGGACAGCTACCTGTGATTGTGAAGTTGGTCGCGACATTTCTTATCTGGTTGCAAAGCATACTTTCCCATTTTGGTGTTCATTCTCTCGGAGTCTTGAAATGTAGTGTTTAGCAAGTGCTATTTCACAGCTTTTTGGACAAGCAAGTTTAGTCAGAGCTCATTTACAATTACAGACATGCTGCCGTCGCTCAAGTTTGCAGCAAGACTGCCCCTCTAGTTTTTTGCTCTTGCTGCATGCATGTGTGTTAGTACTTCAGAGTTGTAATCATGTTTGCCTCGGTGCAAGAGAAGCAGAGGAAGAAAAGGCCAAACTCTCGTCTCCTGTATTTTCTTGTGTGAAGCAGCCGAGAGAAAGAGATTAGAGTTTGTTTTGTGTGCAGGCTTGGACGTGTTGTTTGGCGATTCACACGAGGGAGGCATGCAAATGTGCAGCTACGTCCGTCCGTCGTTTTTTCCGCAAGTATGCAAATATATATAAACAAGAGCCTAGAAGAGAAAGCACACATGGCGAACACACGATATATTACAAACGCGAGCTATCAGGGGCCCGCTCAACCGCCATGGCGAACACCACCAAGGTCGTGTCCGTCTTTGGCATTCTTGTTTTCCTGCAGATATCATGGGTTGCCGGGCAGATCTACACATTCTCAGCGGTGATGTCGGTGAACGGCTTCGACAAAGGGGAGGAGGGCGGGCCGGCGAGCTGCGACCGCCAGTACCACAGCCACGACCAGTTCCTAGTGTCACTGGGTTCGATGTGGTACGGGTCAGGCAACCGGTGCGGCAAGACGATCCACATCAGGAGCGCCGATAGGCACTGTGTGGTGGCCATGGTCGTGGACGAGTGCGGCCGTGAGAGCGGCTGCAGTGAGAACGAGATCAGCACCTCGGCAGCTGTGTGGAGGGCCTTCGGGCTCGACACCAATGTTGGCGAGGTGTTCGTTAGTTGGTTGGATACTAACTGAAACTATTGTGTTTGTTTGAAGATGACCAGATGAGATTGTTCACAGTAAATGGAGTGGTCTGCTTTAAACTTCCACGTCTTTAGCTGGGTTGCATGGATGAAATCCTTAATGTGTGAACGGCGTTCCTGCCTTCATGGAAGTATGTACTTTTTTTCCTGTTCTTCCAAAAAGAGGGTAAACCCCTGTGCTCTGCAATAGGTGGTGCATACATCCTACAAAGTATCAACTGAAACGATTGTTCGTAACGGGCTGCATGTCAACTTGAAATGGTTGTCTACATTGAAGAATAAGATTGTTCACGGTAAATTGGGTCGTCCACTTTGAACTGTATGCATGAAATCCTTAATTTTTCAAAGTTGTTACTACACGCACCTGTTTGGATCTTGCCCACCTTCATCTTTGTAGTGAAATACTATTAACTAATTAACATGTACTTGGGAGTTTGTTTATTGCGCGCGTAAACTCCTGGAGTAAAAAATCAAGATTTAGTCCATCTTTTTCTCAACAGAGTGAGTGCATCCGGGAGTAAAAATGAATATATCATCTCACTCTGTAGAATGCACCTTATTGAGAGAAAGAGGAAGCACCAGTTCCCTAAGAGCAGCTCTAGCAAAAAATGGATGAAGCCCCAAAAAATGCAGCCCAAACCGTCCAAGCCATCGTCTAAAGATCGACATTGTCCAGAAAATACTCCACATCATCTATAATTGGACATCATCGAGGCGTCATCCAAACTCCAACAACTCGCTTCGAGGGCTCCCTCACACTACCTTCAAGAGCTGTTTGAGACCGACGAAGTTGCCACACCATCCCCGCAAGATGTCATGCGCCACTCCACCACCGTCGATGCCCGATCTGGCCACCACACGTGGCCTAGGCTTTGGATCCAGCCACCTGGGTGATGGCTCAAAGCGGAAAAAATCCCGGAATTTTTTATGGAATCAAACATGACCAAGTATTGCACTCTTATAAAAAGATTAAATAGGAAATGACTTTTACTGTATCCGGGGTCAAAGATTTTCCAAAAATGCTAGATAGAAGTACTATTCATGCTATATTGTCGTCATAAATTCATTTTTTTTGCCCTGAAGTCAACGAGAATTATTCCTTGGCCGAAATTTTTATATGAGTACAATACCTAGTCATATTTGGTTCAAAAATACATCCACGATTTTTTGACTTTTTTTGAATTATTAAATTATTTTTGGATATAGGGGGGGTGAAGCACCCGAGTGCTCCTAATCCGCTTCCATATCCCCCCTCTCTATTGAATGCGCTGTACTAAAAAAAGAGGGGAGCATTAATTTCCTGAGGCAAGAACAACTTGTTGCCATAGCTAGAGTAGGTTCTTTTACAATGCACTTGATATATCGTGCACGCCCTCATTTTCCGTTGTTGCTTCGAAATTTGTGCTACATTTTTTTTGGTTTTGCTGGCAAAGATTCTCTTGTTTCAGAGTATTAGATAATTTTCTCTATGTTTTTTTGTGTCAAAAAATGTATCATAATGTTTTGTTATTACATATCAACAAATAAGAGTGCACTTGTTTAAGTGTGGATTTTCTGTTACACAACAAGACATTATGTTGCATCTGGACAAGGGAAAAAAAATCTGCCAAGTTATTATATAATATCCTCAAACAAGAAATTTTTTGTCTTAACAAAAAAAAAGTATTACAAATCTCAATGCATCGAAAGACGGCGGATGCGTATAGTATATTACATGCATGATAGAATACCATTCGTTCTTCGTTGCCGTAGCTCTGTGCATTCCAAAAACCGTGGTCTCAGCAATGCAAGAGTCTGCGAAAGCAGGACATGAGAGAGTCCTTAATTCGTCTAAAGGCTTTGACGAGCGGCACGAGGGCGCGCATGCACATGTGTAACTACGTCCATCACTTTGTCAGCATGCTGCAGCAAGAGCCTATATATAGAAAGCACACAACTACCAGGGCAAGCCAATTGCAAGCTATCTTATAGACTCAATTATACAAATGGCGAGCACTACCAAAGCCGTGGTGATCTGTGGCATTCTAGTTTTCCTGCAGGTGTGGTTTGCCGCGGGGGATGTCTTAGACACCCCGGCGGTGATGTCGTTGAACGGATTCCAGCAAGGAGAGGAGGGTGGACCCGCGAAGTGCGACGGTCAGTACCACAGCGACAGCCTCTTACTGGTGGCGATGACTTCGGCGTGGTACGGGCCCGGCCGGTGCGGCAAGGTGATCAGCATCAAGAGCACTGGCGGGATCACCGTGCAGGCCGTGGTCGTGGACGAATGCGACACAGACAACGGCTGCGGCACCACCGAGATAAGCACGTCGGCCGGCGTGTGGCATGCCTTCGGGCTTGACACCAGCGTCGGCGAGGTGCCTGTCACCTGGTCGGACGTCTAGTTGAAACAGTTGTTTTTGCAATTGTGCTGGTAAAACGAGTCATCTGCTTTCAGTTTCAATGTCTTTCCCCAATGAAATAACAAACTACTCCCTCCGTTCCTAAATATTTGTCTTTTTAGTTATTTCAAATGGACTACCACATGCGGATGTATATAGACATACTTTAGAGTGTAGATTCACTCATTTTGCTCCGTATGTAGTCACTTGTTGAAATCTCTAGAAAGACAAATATTTAGGAACGGAGGGAGTATATGCATACGTACATGCATGATGTGTGCCAGTAATATGCTTATATGTAAGTGTCAACCATTGTAAGTTTGTTTGTGACGGTATAAGTCACTGTATGTAAGATGATCTCATGATAGTCTTCGATGAGCAATATACTTCCACATCCTCTGCTAAGTTTGATCGGTGTTTTTCTCCTTACATAATTACAAGTTCTGCTAAATTCTGTGTTCTCTTTTTTTTTCCTTTAGTGTTTAAATGAAAGTAGCATTAATTCTTACTTCCCCAAAAAATTAAAATGAAAATTGTGCTAGGAAAATACTGACGGGATGATTTAGGTGCAAGTACACCAGTAAAGAATATCATCTTACCATAATCTATGCTAATGAAGTAACAATGTAACGTTACATGGGTATATAAGAAACACACACTGGGAGTAACATGTACACATGTTTACATCGATCGCCAAATAGGAATAACTTCCTTTAAATTTCCATAACATTACAGTACAACTAGGAAGTCCCCCGCAAAAAAAAAGTGTGGACGCATGCAATGGCATGTCCAAAGAAAACAAAACTAAATCTATTGGTACAAAACAACATGGGTGCTTGGATTGTCCCATGCGACAACCTCAGAGAAAAAGAGGGCATGCACCAAAGAAATGCTTGACAAAAAGACATGTGGATGCACAGGTCACATATGGATTGTCATGCAGTGCATCTTTTCATTCCGCATTTCAATTGTTGTTAATTAGCCTATGGCAATAAATTCTTTTTTGCTATTGTAGTTTGCCAGACATGATGAAAAACACTAACGCATCATTTGGAACAAAGAAATCTCGTAAGAATGAAAACATATAGGAAATTTTCCAATGGTGCCCCTTTTCTGGAGCAACCTGAAGTTGCTCCGCCTTTTCACATAGAAGAAGAGAACGGGCTAGTTAATAAGAAAAATTGGCTGAAACCTTATACAATGCTACACACAAAGCAACTTCGAGGCTACACACCATCCGAGACGACAAATCTACGACCCCACGGCCAGAGACGACACACTAAAACACCAGGACAAATTCCAGAGCCGCTGCTCCGGCTTCCACACCGGCCCTGAGGACACACACTTGCCTAGTCGATGACTTTGCCGCTCAAGCGACCAAAACCAACACCCAACATGTCGAAGATTTCTGGAGTCGCCACTCTGACGTCCAAACCAGCCCCAAGACCGCAAACCAGCCTAGTTGATGGCTCCGCCCCCCAAGCCACCAAAATAAACGTCCAACGAACAATACATTTCTGAAGCAGACGCTCTTACTTCCACACTGACTGAGAGGCCACGCACTCGCCTAGCCAACGCCGAAGCTGCAAAGCCTCATTAGGCACTGCCAGTGGACAAAAGGCCGGAACTCAACGGCGTCACCCCAAGGGGAAAGCGACGGGGAACACTGCTGACGTCCTCTCTGATGAAGAATGAAGCTTGGGTTTTCACCATGAGGGCCTGAGACCGAAATAACGAGGGAGGTGAATGGGCTCCAATTAAAGCCTCCAAGGAGGGATGGATGTCCTAGAACGCCGCTCATGCCGTCGTCAAATGAGGTCGAGCTGGTTTTTACCTGGAGCTCACCAAACCCACCGTCACCATGGCTCGCCCAGCCAATCGCCAACAACAACTTGCTGACCAATATCGCCATAGCCATGTGTCCAGACACACTAGACAGCTCGCCGCCAACCACCACCAAGTTTCCCGTGAAACCACCAAAGCGCATCGCACCGCCACAGGATACCGCCAAGCATGAGCACTGCCATGCCTCTAACCTCCATGCTACCGCTCCAGCTAATTCCAGTCCAGTTGTAAAATATGCAACTATAAAACTGGTCATAGCTATTATTGTATCCAGTGGTTGGAATCTGATGCTGCTAGATATACATATTGTGTTCTTACATGGTGTTGTAGAAGAGAAGATCATTATGAGGCAACCACCATGTTTTGAGGATGACAAGGTACCAACAAACATATGAAAATTGAACAAGGCTCACTATGGCTTGAAACAAGTTGCACGAGCATGGTACTCTCGTATAAGCTGATGATATTATAGTAGCAAGCTCCTCTCCGTCTGCTTTTTTTAGAAAATGAGGATGACCCCCGGTCTCTGCATCTGGGAGATGCATACGGCCATGTTATTGATTATTCTCGAGGACCTTACAAAGTATTACAAACAATATACCTGAATCCACCATCTTGGCAACATATGCCTCTACTCCTATCCATATGATGAAGGGATGCTAGCTGGGCCACTACCCAAACCACCCACCTAGGCCTAACATCAAAAGCCGGAAGCCCCAGCCGAGCCACATACCGGGTCTGGGGCATGCTACCTCTTGAGCACTTGCGTTGGTTTTCTCTTGAAGAGGAAAGGGTGGTGCAGCAAATTATCGTAAATATTTCCCTCAGTTTTTAAGAACCAAGGTATCAATCCAGTAGGAGGCTATGCGCGAGTCCCTCGCACCTACACAAAACAAATAAATCCTCGTAACCAACGCGATAAGGGGTTGTCAATCCCTACACGGTCGCTTACGAGAGTGAGATATGATAGATATGATAAGATACTATTTTTGGTATTTTTATGATAAAGATGCAAAGTAAAATAAAAGCAATGAAAATAAATAAGTATTGGAAGATTAATATGATGAAGATAGACCCGGGGGCCATAGGTTTCACTAGTGGCTTCTCTCAAGAGCATAAGTATTTTACGGTGGGTGAACAAATTACTGTTGAGCAATTGACAGAATTGAGCATAGTTATAAGAATATCTAGGTATGATCATGTATATAGGCATCACGTCCGAGACAAGTAGACCGGCTCCTGCCTGCATCTACTACTATTACTCCAAACATCGACCGCTATCCAGCATGCATCTAGAGTATTAAGTTAAAGAGAACAGAGTAACGCTTTAAGCAAGATGACATGATGTAGAAGGATAAATTCATGCAATATGATAAAAACCCCATCTTGTTATCCTCGATGGAAACAATACAATACGTGCCTTGCTGCCCCTACTGTCACTGGGAAAGGACACCGCAAGATTGAACCCAAAGCTAAGCACTTCTCCCATTGCAAGAAAGATCAATCTAGTAGGCCAAACCAAAATGATAATTCGAAGAGACTTGCAAAAATAACCAATCATACATAAAAGAATTCAGAGAAGATTCAAATATTGTTCATAGATAAAATTGATCATAAATCCACAATTCATCGGTCTCAACAAACACACCGCAAAAGAAGATTACGTCAAATAAATCTCCACAAGAGAGGGGGAGAACTTTGTATTGAGATCCAAAAAGAGAGAAGAAGCCATCTAGCTAATAACTATGGACCGTAGGTCTGAGGTAAACTACTCACACTTCATCGGAGAGGCTATGGTGTTGATGTAGAAGCCCTCCGTGATCGATGCCCCCTCCGACGGAGCTCCGGAACAGGCCCCAAGATGGGATCTCATGGATACAGAAAGTTACGGCGGTGGAATTAGGGTTTTGGCTCTATATCTGATCGTTTGGTGGTATGTAGGTATATATAGGAGGAAGAAGTACGTCGGTGGAGCAACATGGGGCCCACGAGGGTGGAGGGCGCGCCTGGGGGGGGGGGAGGCGCGCCCTCTACCTCGTGGCCTCCCTGTTGGTTGCTTGACGTAGGGTCCAAGTCTCCTGGATCTTGTTCGTTCCAAAAATCACGTTCACGAAGATTTTATTCCGTTTGGTATTCCTTCTCTTCGAAACCCTAAAATAGACAAAAAAACAGCAATTCTAGGCTGGGCCTCCGGTTAATAGGTTAGTCCCAAAAATAATATAAAAGTGTATAATAAAGCCCAATAATGTCCAAAACAGTAAATAATATAGCATGGAGCAATCAAAAATTATAGATATGTTGGAGACGTATCAAGCATTCCCAAGCTTAATTCCTGCTCGTCCTCGAGTAGGTAAATGATAAAAACAGAATTTTTGATGTGGAATGCTACTTAGCATATTTTCAATATAATTCTTCTTAATTGTGGTATAAATATTCAGATCTGAAAGATTCAAGACAAAAGTTCAATGTTGACATAGAAATAATAATACTTCAAGCATACTAACTAAGCAATTATGTCTTCTCAAAATAACATGGCCAAAGAAAGTTATCCCTACAAAATCATATAGTCTGGCTATGCTCTATCTTCACCACACAAAGTATTTAAATCATGCACAACCCCGATGAAAAGCCAAGCAATTGTTTCATACTTTTGACATTCTCAAAACTTTTTCAATCTTCATGCAATACATGAGCGTGAGCCATGGACATAACACTTTAGGTGGAATAGAATGGTGGTTGTGGAGGAGACAAAAAGGATAAGATAGTCTCACATCGACTAGGCGTATCAACAGGCTATGGAGATGTCCATCAATAGATATCAATGTGAGTGAGTAGGGATTGCCATGCAACGAATGCACTAGAGCTATAAGTATATGAAAGCTCAAAAAGAAACTAAGTGGGTGTGCATCCAACTTGCTTGCTCACGAAGACTAGGGCATTTTGAGGAAGCCCATCATTGGAATATGCAAGCCAAGTTCTATAATGAAAAATTCCCACTAGTATATGAAAGTGATAACAAAGGAGACTCTCTATCATGAAAATCATGGCGCTACTTTGAAGTACAAGTGTGGTAAAAGGATAGTAGCATTGTCCCTTCTCTCTTTTTCTCTCATATTTTTTTATTTGGGCCTTCTCTTTTTTATGGCCTCTTTTTTTTCGTCCGGAGTCTCATCCCGACTTGTGGGGGAATCATAGTCTCCATCATCATTTCCTCACTTGGGACAATGCTCTAATAATGATGACCATCACACTTTTATTTTCTTACAACTCAAGAATTACAACTCGATACTTAGAATAAGATATGACTCTATATGAATGCCTCCGGCGGTGTACCGGGATATGCAATCACTCATGAGTGACATGTATGAAAGAATTATGAACGGTGGTTTTGCCACAAATACAATGTCAACTACATGATCATGCGAAGCAATATGACAATGATGGAGCGTGTCATAGTAAACGGAATGGTGGAAAGTTGCATGGCAATATATCTCGGAATGGCTATGGAAATGCCGTGATAGGTAGGTATGGTGGCTGTTTTGAGGAAGGTATATGGTGGGTGTATGATACCGGCGAAAGGTGCGCGGTATTAGAGAGGCTAGCAATGGTGGAAGGGTGAGAGTGTGTATGATCCATGGACTCAACATTAGTCATAAAGAACTCATATACTTATTGCAAAAATTTACAAGTTATCGAAGCAAAGTATTACGCTCATGCTCCTAGGGGGACAGATTGGTAGGAAAAGACAATCGCTCATCCCCGACCACCACTCATAAGGAAGACAATCAATAAATAAATCATGCTCCGAAAACTTTAACACAAGTATTTTCTCAAATTCACAACTACTCAACTAGCATGACTCTAATATCACCATCTCCATATCTCAAAACAATTATCTAGTATCCAACTTCTCATAGTATTCAACACACTCATAAGAGAATTTTATTATTAATCTTGTATACATAGCATATTAGGATTATTTAAACAATTTACCATGCTATTTAAGACTCTCAAAATAATCTAAGTGAAGCATGAGAGATCAATAGTTTCTATAAAACAAATCCACCACCGTGCTCTAAAAGATATAAGTGAAGCACTAGAGCAAAACTATATAACTCAAAAGATATAAGTGAAGCACATAGAGTATTCTAATAATTTCCGAATCATGTGTGTCTCTCTCAAAAGGTGTTTATAGCAAAGATGATTGGCTTAAACTAACAAATAAAGACTCAAATCATACAAGACGCTCCAAGCAAAACACATATCATGTGGTGAATAAAAATATAGCTCCAAGTAAAGTTACCGATAGAAGTAGACGAAAGAGGGGATGCCTTCCGGGGCATCCCCAAGCTTTGGCTTTTAGGTGTCCTTAGATTATCTTGGGGGTGCTATGGGCATCCCCAAGCTTAGGCTCTTGCCACTCCTTGTTCCATAATCCATCAAATCTTTACCCAAAACTTGAAAACTTCACAACACAAAACTTAAAGTAGAAAATCTCGTGAGCTCCATTAGCGAAAGAAAACAAAAGACCACTTCAAGGTACTGTAATGAACTCATTCTTTATTTATGTTGGTGTTAAACCTACTGTATTCCAACTTATCTATGGTTTACAAACTATTTTACTAGCCATAGATTCATCAAAATAAGCAAACAACACATGAAAAAACAGAATTTATCAAAAACAGAACAGTCTGTAGTAATCTGTAGCCAGCGCAAGATCTGGAACCCCAAAAATTCTAAAATAAATTGCTGGAAGTGAGGAATTTATCTATTAATCATCTTCAAAAATAATTAACTAAATAGCACTTTCCAAAAAAAATTGCAGCAGTTCTCGTGAGCGCTAAAGTTTCTGTTTTTTACAGCAGGATTAACAAGACTTTCCCCAAGTCTTCCCAACGGTTCTACTTGGCACAAACACTAATTAAATGCGAAATAAACAACCAAAATAGAGGATATATAAATTATTTATTACTAAACAGGAGCAAAATGTAAGGAATAAAAATAAACTTGGGTTGCCTCCCAACAAGCGATATTGTTTAACTCCCCAAGCTAGGCATAAAAGCAAGGATAGGTCTAGGTATTGCCATCTTTGGTAGGCAATCCATAAGTGGCTCTCATAATAGATTCATAAGTTAATTTAATTTTATTTCTAGGAAAGTGTTCCATGCCTTTCCTTAACGGAAATTGGAATCTAATATTTCCTTCTTTCATATCAATAATTGCACCAATCGTTCTAAGGAAAGGTCTACCAAGAATAATAGGACATGAAGGATTGCAATCTATATCAAGAATGATAAAATCTACAGGAACATAATTCCTATTTGCAACAATAAGAACATCATTAATTCTTCCCATAGGTTTCTTAATAGTGGAATCCGCAAGGTGCAAGTTTAAGGAGCAATCATCAAAATCACGGAAACCTAACAAATCACACAAAGTATTTGGAATCATGGAAACACTAGCACCCAAATCATAGAAAGCATAGCATTCATGATTTTTAATTTTAATTTTAATAGTTGGTTCCCACTCATCATAAAGTTTTCTAGGGATAGAAACTTCCAACTCAAGTTTTTCTTCATAAGATTGCATCAAAGCATCAACGATAGGTTTGGTAAAAGATTTATTTTGGCTTTAAGCATGAGGAGAATTTAGCACGGATTGCAAAAAGGAAATACAATCTATCAAAGAGCAATTATCATAATTAAATTCCTTGAAATCCAAAATAATAGGTTCATTAACATCTAGAGTTTTGATCTCTTCAATCCCACTTTTATCAAATTTAGCATCAAGATCTACAAACTCCAAATTTTTAGAACGCCTTCTAGGTAAAGGTGGATCATATTCAGTCCCATAATTATAAAGATTCATATTGCAAAACAAAGATTTAATAGGGGACACATCAATAACTTTTAGATCTTCATCTTTATTATCATGGTAACTAGAAGAACACGCTTTTATAAAGGAATCTTTCTTAGCACGCATCCTAGCGGTTCTTTCTTTGCACTCATCAATGGAAATTCTCATGGATTTAAGAGACTCATTGATATCATGCTTAGGTGGAATAGATCTAAGTTTCAAAGAATCAACGTCAAGAGAAATTCTATCAACGTTCCTAGCTAACTCATCAATCTTAAGCTATTTTTCTTCAATCAAAGCATTGAAATTCTTTTGCGAAATAATAAACTCTTTAGTATTAGATTCAAAATCAGAGGGCATCTTATTATAATTACCATAAGAATTGTTGTAGGAATTACCATAATTATTAGAGGAATTACTAGGATAAGGCCTAGGATTAAAATTTCCTCTATACGCGTTGTTACCAAAATTGTTCCTACCAAAAAAATTCACATCCATAGATTCATTATTATTCTCAATCAAAGTAGACAAAGGCATATCATTAGGATCAGAAGAAACACTTTTATTAGCAAATAATTTCATAAGTTCATCCATCTTTCCACTCAAAACATTAATTTCTTCTATCGCATGCACTTTCTTATTAGTAGATCTTTCAGTGTGCCATTGAGAATAATTAACCATAATATTATCTAGGAGTTTAGTAGCTTCTCCTAAAGTGATTTCCATAAAAGTGCCCCCCGCGGCCGAATCTAAAAGATTTCTAGAAGCAAAATTCAATCCGGCATAAAAAAATTTGTATAATCATCCACAAATTCAAACCATGAGTAGGGTAATTACATATCATTAATTTCATCCTCTCCCAAGCTTGTGCAACATGTTCATGATCAAGTTGCTTAAAATTCATAATATCGTTTCTAAGAGAGATGATCTTAGTGGGAGGAAAATACTTAGAGATAAAAGCACCTTTGCACTTATTCCACGAATCAATACTATTTTTAGGCAAAGACGAAAACCAAGCTTTAGCACGATCTCTAAGCGAAAAAGGAAATAGCTTCAATTTAACAATATCATTGTCCACATCTTTCTTCTTTTGAATATCACACAAATCAACGAAGCTATTTAGATGGGTAGCAGCATCTTCACTAGGAAGGCCGGAAAACGGATCTTTCATGACAAGATTCAGCAAGGCAGCATTAATTTCAGAAGATTCAGCATCGGTAAGAGGAGCAATCAGAGTGCTAATAAAATCATTGTTGTTGGTATTGGTAAAGTCACACAATTTACTGTTATCTTGAGCCATCGTGACAAGCAAGCAATCCAACACACAAGCAAACAAGAAACGGGTAAAAAGAGGCGAATAGAGAAAGAGAGGGAGGATAGAGAGAGAGGGCGAATAAAGTGGCAAGGGTGAAGTGGGGGAGAGGAAAACGAGAGGCAAATGGCAAATAATGTAATGCAAGAGATAAGGGTTTGTGATGGGTACTTGGTATGTTTGACTTTTGCGTAGACCTCCCCTGCAACGGCACCAGAAATGGCTCGTTGACGGGAGATAAAATTTTAACTTGACTTTGCGTGAGCCTCCCCAGCAACGGCACCAGAAATCCTTCTTGCTACCTCTTGAGCACTTGCGTTGGTTTTCCCTTGAAGAGGAAAGGGTGGTGCAGCAAATTATCGTAAATATTTCCCTCAGTTTTTAAGAACCAAGGTATCAATCCAGTAGGAGGCTATGCGCGAGTCCCTCGCACCTACACAAAACAAATAAATCCTCGCAACCAACGCGATAAGGGGTTGTCAATCCCTACACGGTCACTTACGAGAGTGAGATCTGATAGATATGATAAGATAATATTTTTGGTATTTTTATGATAAAGATGCAAAGTAAAATAAAAGCAATGAAAATAACTAAGTATTGGAAGATAAATATGATGAAGATAGACCCGGGGGCCATAGGTTTCACTAGTGGCTTCTCTCAAGAGCATAAGTATTTTATGATGGGTGAACAAATTACTGTTGAGCAATTGACAGAATTGAGCATAGTTATAAGAATATCTAGGTATGATCATGTATATAGGCATCACGTCCGAGACAAGTAGACCGACTCCTGCCTGCATCTACTACTATTACTCCAAACATCGACCGCTATCCAGCATGCATCTAGAGTATTAAGTTAAAGAGAACAGAGTAACGCTTTAAGCAAGATGACATGATGTAGAAGGATAAATTCATGCAATATGATAAAAACCCCATCTTGTTATCCTCGATGGCAACAATACAATACGTGCCTTGCTGCCCCTACTGTCACTGGGAAAGGACACCGCAAGATTGAACCCAAAGCTAAGCACTTCTCCCATTGCAAGAAAGATCAATCTAGTAGGCCAAACCAAACAGATAATTCGAAGAGACTTGCAAAGATAACCAATCATACATAAAAGAATTCAGAGAAGATTCAAATATTGTTCATAGATAAACTTGATCATAAACCCACAATTCATCGGTCTCAACAAACAAACCGCAAAAGAAGATTACATCGAATAGATCTCCACAAGAGAGGGGGAGAACTTTGTATTGAGATCCAAAAGGAGAGAAGAAGCCATCTAGCTAATAACTATGGACCCGTAGGTCTGAGGCCAACTACTCACACTTCATCGGAGAGGCTATGGTGTTGATGTAGAAGCCCTCCGTGATCGATGCCCCCTCCGGCGGAGCTCCGGAACAGGCCCCAAGATGGGATCTCGTGGATACAGAAAGTTACGACGGTGGAATTAGGGTTTTGGCTCCGTATCTGATCGTTTGGTGGTACGTAGGTATATATAGGAGGAAGAAGTACGTCCATGGAGCAACAGGGGGCCCACGAGGGTGGAGGATGCGCCTGGGGGGAGGGGGGTAGGCGCGCCCCCCTACCTCATGGCCTCCCTGTTGGTTGCTTGACGTAGGGTCTAAGTCTCCTGGATCTTGTTCATTCCAAAAATCACGTTCCCAAAGGTTTTATTCCGTTTGGATTCCATTTGGTATTCCTTTTCTTTGAAACCCTAAAATAGGCAAAAAACAGCAATTCTGGGCTAGGCCTCTGGTTAATAGGTTAGTCCCAAAAATAATATAAAAGTGTATAATAAGCCCAATAATGTCCAAAACAGTAGATAATATAGCATAGAGCAATCAAAAAATATAGATACGTTGGAGACGTATCAGGGCACAATCCGGTCAGACGCACTCGTGTGTCGTTGCCGCCATCTTCCATAGGTCCGTCTTCAGATCATATTGAGGCTTCTACCTTGTCTGGCCACTCTGCCATCGACGTCACCATGACGCCAGGCAGCTACCTCCTCCTGCACGAGTCCATCTCCGCGCATCGGATGCCGAGCCTCCACAGCGCCATGCCGCCGATCTCCGCCGCCATCAATGTGTGAGATGAAGTACCACTCCACCATCCCCCTAGCCATCACTTGCTCCAAAACGATGCCCCCAGGAGGGAAAGCAATAAAAACGCCATCATTGTCCGATCCGGAAGACCCAGATCTAGGGTTTCCCCCGGAGCATCCCGAGCCTGATGACGCAGACTGCAACGACGATGTCTCGACAAGGCAACGTCATCTAAGACGCCGTCATCGTCCGACATGACCATAGTCGGCGCGATTTTCATCGGCAGTTGCTCCACCAGACGTGCGCCACCGACGTCGCTGGTCCCTTCAACCGGAGTAAACTCCAAAACGATACCCTAAAGAGGGACTATGAGGCAAAATTGCCGTCATCGCTCGATCCCAAGGAGATCTAGGGTTTCCCCGGAGATGCCCGCGCTGTCAAGGATCAGACAAGGGTAGAATCCCGGTGGATCTGCCCGGCTGCCGACGAGTCACACCCGCCACCGTGTCGACGGCAGACCAGCGATCAAGGCCCACACTTGGGCATAGATCCGGCCGCGCCGCCACGAACCGATCCGGTCACGCCGCCGCCGTCCCTGGCGACCGCGACGCACCAGATCGCGAGGCCTCCTGCCGTGGGGGGGCGAAGTCGCCGAAGCGCCGCCATGCTCCGGCCCCGGGGCGCCGGGCCGTGCCAGCCCCACGCGAGCGAGAGGGCCCGAGTCCCCGCCACCACCGGCGACGACCAAGCTTCGCCTGGCCGCGCCCTTGGGCGGCGACGAGGGAGGAGGAGGAGGAGGAGGAGGAGTGGGGGAGGGCCGGCCGACGGGATCTGGGGGCCTCCCGGCCGCCCACGCGAGGGGCGACTAGGGAGGGGAGAGGGGCGGTATCTTGTGTCTTGATCAGCGAACTATTCTTCCTTTTGTTGCGTAGTGGTACGCCTGTGTCCTCTCCATCTGCTACTAGTGACTTGTTAACATATCTAAATTCAGAATTTGTCTTAAAAGATTTTTGGTGACTTGAAATATTTTTTGGGCATAGAAGTTAACAAAATTCAAGATGGCATAATTCTGAAGCATGAAAAATATGCCACTGACATTTTGACAAGGATTGGTATGAAGGACTGCACGCCTTCATCTACACCATTAGCTCCTACAGAAAATCTACCAGTTCATGAAGGAGAACCATTTGAACCAGAATATAGAACAAACTATAGAAGCATTGTACGTGCCCCTTCAGTACTTAACTCTGACTACGCGCCCTTCAGTACTTAACTTTGACAGGCCCTGCTCTTTCAGTTTTTGTCAACAAAGTATGCCAATATTTATATGCACCCACGTCAATACATTGGACAACTGTCAAAAGAATCTTGAGATATGCAATGTATACACTAGGGACTGGATTGACCATCAGAAAGTCTCGGTTTACATTGATCGGTGCCTTTCTCAGATGCTCTGATTGGGCATGCTGCACTAATGACAGAAAATCTACAGGTGGGTTTGCAGTGTTTTTGGGATCTAATCTTGTTTCTTGGGGTGCCAGAAAACAAGCTACTGTATCAAAGTCAAGTATTGAAGTTGAGTACAAGTCTCTTGCTAATGCTATTGCTTAAGTTGCTTGGTTTGCTTGATAAACTTCATTTTTTTGCGAGGGATGACCTTGGTATTAATTTTGAATCATACACTATGCCTTTGGTGTAATAACTTGGGAGCAACCTATCTATCTGCAAATCCAGTGTGTCATGCAAGAGCAAAATACATTGAGATAGACTTCTACTTCGTCCTAGAGAGAGTGGCTAATGGGTTTACATAACCTCCACCAAGCCATTTGAAAAATTCAAGCATAAAATCAACTTAGATGCATTGTGATTAAGGGAGGGTGTTAGGAGATACGTTCGGGAATTGTCTAGAGTCTTCTAGAAGAGTAATTGTATACGGTTTGGTTGAGATAAAACCAAACCACATTCCTTTCTATCTCTAGCTGTTTCATATATAGCAAGTCCTGTATTCCCGTTCAACTTGTATATATGCAGTTCAGGGATAAGCCCCTCCGTATAAATATACATCACGCGGCACCCTACGGGGTGTGAGACGCTTTCCCGATTCTTAGGCCCTTGATTATCTTTGTAGTAGAGTAGTATTAGTTGGCTTGACCTTGGGAGTTTGTTTATTGCCCGGAGAAATATGCATGAATATATCGATATATACTGAACTTAGAAGTTTAGTTGTAGCGTAATATATCCCCACTCTGTACAAAATACCATTTACTGAGAATAAAGGGCGCACTAGTTACCTATGACATGTTGCCGTGGCTCACTGCGACCCTGCCTCCATGAACTCCAAAAATAAGCGTGGCCTCAACGATGCAAGAGTCTGTGTGAGCAGGGGATGAGAGAGTCCTTACTTTGATAGGCTTGGACGACGAGTTCACACGATCGAGGGGGCGCGCATGCATGCGTACATATGTAACCTCGTCCCTCGCTTTGTCCGACAGGCTGCAGCACGAGGTTATATAAAGAAACTGCCCCAGCCATTGATAGAAAGCACACATCCAAGGCAGGCCAAGTGCATGCTAGCTCACAAACACAAGACCGAGCTCAGTTACCATGGCGAACACCACCAAGTCTGTGGCGATTCTCAGCCTTTTTGTTTTTCTGCAGGTGTGGTGCGCCGCCGGCCAAGTCCACGACATCCCGGCTGTGATGTCGGTGAATGGCTTCGAGCAAGGAGAGGAGGGTGGGCCGGCGACGTGCGACGGCCAGTACCATAGCGACGCCCTCTTCCTGGTGTCGATGACCTCCAAGTGGTACGGGCCCGGCCTACGGTGCGGCAAGAAGATCGGCATCCGTAGCTCGGACGCGCTTTATGTGGAGGCCATGGTCGTGGACGAATGCGACACAGAGAACGGATGCGGTGACAACGAGATCAGCACGTCGGCCGCCGTGTGGAAGTTCTTCGGGCTTGACACCAATGTCGGCGAGGTGACTGTCACCTGGTCAGATGTAAACTGAAACATGCATGACGGTAAGTCGGCCATCTGTTGCCAACCTCAAAAATCTTCTTACCCGCCTTCACGGCGCCTCGGCGGAGTACCTAGCTGAATAAAACAATAGTAAACTACATTCGTGCATGCCGGATAATCTATCTACTTATATCCAAGTGTTGATCAATGTAACGTTTGTAATGATGTAAGTCAGCCTGTCAGTGTATGTAAGATGATGCCAGTTTGCTAGTCCGTGCTGAGCAATGCATACCCAGCATTCCAGCAATATATATACTTCAACATATATCTTCTCGCCAATTTGGTCTGTATTTTCTTCTTTATAACTGTTCTCTCAAATTTCTCTCCTCCCACATAAAGTCAGCTAGGTTTCTCTCCCTTCTCTGACAAGGGCACTGACTACACTGTCCATCTTACGGCCGCATAGACTATCTGCTGCTGATGTTTCTTTTCCTACTTTTGGTGTTTAAGTGCTTTCAACCTGATAAGATGCTTATGCTCACATTCTATGTACCAAACATTTCCCAGACTTCGGTATGGCTTTGAAATTATGGAATATATAAGGTAGACAGCGGCCTGCATTTTATCCCCCCCAAAAAAATACTGTCCTTCCGATGTGTACTCTCTTTTCCTCAAGGTCTTTATCCCAGTGGTGACGTTGAGGTGCTGATGACATCGTCGCGGTGATGGAATAAGTCGCCACAGTCCCCTCCCCGTTCTGACGGTGTTCGTTCCGATGCAGATGGTGGGCTTGTGGGAGTCTGATCCCATGGATCCGGGCAACAAAATATAACGGGGGGTGTGATGGCAGGCCGTACCTGTTGATTTATATTAGCTTGATCAGATAAGTTACACGGTTTGGTACATGTTTAAGCAAACTAGAACTTGCATCTCAAGTCTTATCTACAATAGAGAGAAACTAAGTATAGTACTTTTACAGGTTTTAATTTCAGCATCCTAAACTAAGTAGTACATCTCTAGGATATATATACATGTACATTTACAGGTATTAATTTCAGCATCCTCTCTCAACCTCAACCTATAGAAGTGTCTTTGTAAACCTGTCTACAATATGACCCCACGTGTATTCAATAATTTATTTGCCACGCTCTCGCAGAAAACTGATAGTGCACTTCAATGTGCTTCGTTCTGGCATCGAACACTACATTTTCTAACAAATACGTTGCACAAAGATTATCACACCTTACTATTTCTGCTTTAGGACGAACTAGCGTACAATCCTCACTTTGTTGCGGGTATTATCCAATTCTTTTAGTAAATTTTAAATTTAGAAAAAGTGCATAAGAAATGTTACTTTTTAGTAGTTTAGTGTTCAGGCCAGTCTGTTGGAAATAATCTTGACATGTACTCGCCGAAACAACAGCCTTGAGATAAAGTAAACGCAAGCAAGAGCTCGCCCGGTAATTACGATGGCGAACACGAACAAGGTCGTGGCAATCTTAGGCGTTATTGTGTTCCTGCAGGCTGTATCATGCACCGTCGCCCTGCACACCGCTGATCCAGTGACGTCCGTCGCCGGCGTCCAGGCAGGAACGATGACAGTCGAGTATGAAGAAGGAGAGGAGGGCGGCGGGCCGGCAACGTGCAACGGCATATACCACAGCGACGGAGATTTCCTGACGATGCTTCCTACGGAGCTGTACGCGAGCGGGAGCCTGTGCAATAAGTTCATAGGCATCACGAGCACGCAAACCGGGCACAGCGCGAGGGCCATGGTTGTGGACGTGTGCGATCACTGCGGGGACTTAATGGAAAAACTGAGTCATCTTTGGAGTTGGATCTGCACGTAATTAATGGAAAAACGAATTACCCAGTCTATTCAGCAAATAAATCTAGTCGCACACAATGAAAGTATGTAAGATGTTAGACATACATATCTCTATGATCTTCCTATGACGGAGGATATTGCTGGATTTGCAGCAACTGCATGCATGTCATAGACAGATCAAGCAGATTCCTCTCCTGAATGGAGTCAGGAGAATAATACGGATGGACATACTTGCAACTTTGCAGAAACCGGTTCAACATTATGTGAATCGTACAATAATTTTGGAATGTGTAGGTACTAACCCGGTCGAATTGATTCCCATGCTTATCTCCGGATCCATGTCGACGCCGCCACGAAATGTATTGTTCCCCCTGTCGAAGCCGCCAGGAACAGAGTAAGGTTAGCGAAGAGCTATGCCTCGCTTCAATGCTATGGCCTACACAACATCTATCGCCACAACTAACAATACTGTATTGAATTTAATGGTATGCAACATGTACAGATGTACACATGGGTTGCGCTTCGATACACAACGCGCCTATACATGTTGACCGACGAATACTGCACGAATCTCATCGCTATATTATGTGATATCCACCTACCCTGTAGAAACCCGGACCACTAGAAAAACCACTCTCAAGGTTACTTCCCAAAAGTATTGCAAAAGCGCTTGTTGACCTCCAATCATCTTGACAACCTTCTCAATCTGCATCAGAGAGATGGCGGGCTTGTGAGAGTGTGATCCCATGGATCCAGGCAATAAAATATATGGGCGGTGTGATGGCAGGCCGTACTTGTTGATTTATATTAGCTTGATCAGATAAGTTACACAGTCTGGTACATGTTTAAGCAAACTAGAACTTGCATCTCAAGTCTTATCTACAATAGAGAGAAACTAAGTAGTACTTTTACAAGTTTTAATTTCAGCATCCTAAACCAAGTAGTACATCACTAGGATATTGGGGTGATGTATGCTCAGTGTGTTGCTCTGTCCATAGTTGTAAGATTAGCGTGCTGGGAACTTATCCAAACTAGTCCTTTCAAGATTTAAGATGTATCTCGTTCAGTATATCCTTTATAAATTCTAGGATTTCTGATGTATTAAATTGTTGCTGACTTGATGCATGCACTGTGCTTTCAGATGCACGACAGCGACGGTCTGGCGCCATTGAGATTGTTGACACAAGCATGACGATGCCGCAAAGGCGCCGAGGAGGGAAGCACCTCCTAGATCCGATATTTGCAAGCACCAAGATGAAATGGCTAGGCGAGCCGGCCGCCTAGACATGTTAATTTGTGCATTGTTTGTTGTTTTCTGGCGGAGTGCTGCTAATTGTTGACATAGGTGGTGATATAGTGTTGTGTACATACATAAAAAAAAATCCTTGGTTGTTGCCTGCCGCTCTCTTTGTCGGCTGGCTGGTGGTGTTGCTCAAAGTGTTGGGAGGCTGGTGGTATTGAACTGCTCATGAACTAGCTAAGCTAGTGCTTAAAGAAAATCAAATATCCCTGTTTTATGTACGAATGCAATGCAGTTAATTCTTCAGTGGAAGGTTTGAATAGCTGCTGCAAATTTCCAGTTAGACATTGTGTGGATGAATCTCTTTAATGGGGACTTTGGAATTAAGGGGCCTATCTGCAGGTGGTTGGTTCAATCAGAATCAGGATGAGATGAGCCACTATATTTTGAACTGAGTGTGCATAATATTTTGTAGCTGGCTCATGAACTAGTTACGTTTGAAAATCAACATGCATATCATATCATATTAGATAGTTTATGCTTTTGGCAGCAAATCTGATGGAAGTAAATTACTCTCTTGGTGAAATTGTCTTGATTATTTATGCCCAAACCATAAACACAAGATAAAATTTACGAGTTTTTGGACACCGGCGTGCGAGTGATGAGCCGAAGAAATGAACAACCTTGTAAGAAAGAACCGGATTATTGGTAAAATGGCCTTAGTCATTGACCTTAATTTATTTATTGTCTTTCCTGTATCACTTATTTTATTTATTTAGCTATTATCAACCTGCAGAATTGGGCTAGCAAGTAGGGTGCAGCCGCAAAGAGCGCTAACAAATCTAGGAAACAGTCACTGGAAACAACGCCAGGTAATCTTGGAAACATGCACCACAAAGATTGCCAGCCAGCCGGCCAACCATGAGAAACATGTCCCTCGTAATTCTTCTTTCGAGTAAAACAATGAATGCACGTCTATATTGAAAAAGGCTTTTGACCCGTTTTATATATAAACTAAAGATCATCAACAACCCGGTATAAACGCATGCCATCAAAACACACGCACACACCCAAGGCAGGATACATAGGCGCTGAGCACAGCAACACCACCCTTAGCACTACAAGAGCAACCGGGGGCCTGGACAGTGACCACGCCAATGCGAAGAGATGAAGCTACATATGACGAACCGTAGGCTCCAAGGCAATGCCTTCAGGAAGCTTACGACACTGAAGTGCCGACACCGCCCGATCCAAGGATCAGAGTTTCTCCTGGGTCAACACGACGGACAATGAGAGCCATGGCGACGCCTTCAAGAAAGGAATGAGTTTCGCCACTGCCGGTCCGTCCGAAGTTAGAACATGTTTTCACCTCGGCCAATATGCACCGCCACCGAACGTCACATCCCGGCTACCACGCCGCCCACACGGTCATGGTCACCGGACAGAACCAAGCCCGGGCTCTTCCCAAGAGCACCGTGCTACCACCACCAGGGCCGCCGCCCTGCCCTCCAAGACCTTGACACCACCTCACCCGAAGCTCGCCGCTACCCTCGCCAAAGAGAGGAGCGGAAAGGTCCCGCCTTTCGCACCCCTGAGCGGTCCCCAGTGTCGAGACCTACCAGGCCGGCCAAAACTGGCCTCCATCGATCTGTCCAGCGACATCGGGCACGAGACGAGGCCGGTCCTACTGCCGGGCGCGAGACGAGGTCGGTTCTACTGCCGGGCGCGAGACGAGGTCAGTTCTGTAGCCGGGCGCGAGACGAGCTTGGTCCTGCTGCCAGAAACGAGACGGGCTCGGTCCTGCAGCACCGGGCACGAGACGAGCGATGGACCGCAACTGGGAGAGCTCCAGCCCTTCGACAAAAGTAACGTCGGACGACGAGGGAGGATTGAAGGCCGCCACAAGCAGCCTACGAGCGAGCCGACGCTGAAGGAAACCAACCGCCGCCGCACTGACCTGCCATCGCACGGGCCGCTCACCGACGGCCGACGCTGGAGAGGTCCAGCCGCTGTCGAGGAATGACCCGGCCCACCTCCATGGGCTACCACCACGCCGTAGCAGCCCACATCCAAGCATCGACCTTGAGTCCGCGGCCACCATCCCAAGCCTCCCGCCGCCGCCCACGGCCAGATCCGGGCGGATCTGACCAGTAGCCATGGCACCCCTGCAACAGCGGCCTGCGCGCTGCCGTGGCCACGGACAGAGAAGGCCGTGTCAGTCGCTGCCCACCCACGCGCCGCCCGCTGCCAGGAGCCCGCCAGATCGGATCTGGGCAGGGCCACTGCCGCCAAGCGCACCCCGCCACTGCCGCCAGGCACTCCCCGCCGCTGCCACCGTGAGTGGGAGCCGCTGCCACCGTGAGCGGGATCCACCACCACCGCTATCGCTGCCAAGCAGCCCTCCGCGCCACGGCACAGCCGCCAGCGCCACCGCGCCCTGCGAAGCGATGGGACGAGGATCCCCTGACGTGGGATGTCCTGCCATTGAGAGACTGGCACATGGGTCCCATCAAGCACAGGGCCCATCTGTCAGTGACCAAAAGGCAGTGAAAGGTAGGGTTTGCTACGTCAAAGGATCCGTGTCCGAAGCGGTGCGCCCCCGCGCGAATTAAGAGGGCGTCCCGCGCTGCCCGACCCAGCACGAAGAGGAGAGGATGCCCCGCCGCCGCCAACACCAACCGGTCTTTGCCCGGCGACAAGCTCCGGAGGCGGCAGGACGAGAGAAGGGGAGGAGAAGAGTAGAGGGGCGACGGCTAGGGTTTCCCCCGTCGCTCGCGGGGTAGACACCGGGAGGTCCAACCTTTTTCTCTTTTCAATGCGCGCCTATAGGGATGCCCAACAGGTAGACTGGCTTGCGCCAGCTCATCGATCCGCGGCACCGCGGCTTCCTCGTTCTCTCTCTTCATCATGCCTTCTAAGACGGCCGACTATCTCCATGTACGCTGGAGAGAGACATACATCCACATGTGGGGTGCGCGTGTAACTTATGACTTAGGACTTGGCCACGACTGGCAAGAGACCATGCTCTCCTTGTGAGGTGGTTATACTCATTACCCCGTCGATTAGTCGTCATTGGTGAATGCTCTGTTGACCCAAGGAACCATGCGCAATCTTGCAGGTCCTCGTTGTCTTGTCCTGGGAGCAGTCTATCTCTCGTGGAAGATATATGCCGGTTCTTTTTGGGTGAGGGAGGTCGCTAGGCCGTCGGAGGAGTGCGGCTTGAGAAGGATGTCGGAGATGGCGTGGGGCGGGGCGGGGCGAGGAGGAAGACATGTGTACGACAACTAAGGCGGGTGGCTGAGGACTGAGATCGCACATGGGTATGATTCCGGGCGCGGCCCGGCCGGCGGCGAACTGGAGGTTGGGAGGTGGAGAAATTGATAATTTGGGTGGATCGGAGGTGCAGTGCTGGATGGAGAGGGAGAAGAAGGGAAAACGATGGCCGTACTTGCCGGGGAGGAAGAAGACTCTTGCAGGTTGATCGAGAAGAAGAAAAAAGAAGAGACTCTTGGTTTCCTTGGCTGGTTTTGATTGGTTGGATCGAAAAAAAGGAGTACTAAGTTCGTTCGTTCGTTTTGCAATGGATGGATGGATGGATGGATGGATGGATGAAACGCATGGACGCATGTTTGCTTTGTTGGCTTCGCCGGGCGCGGAACAAACCCATGCATGCATGTTTGGCATGAATGCTTGGCGCGGAATTCGCACGCATACATGGACCTCCATCCATATTCCTCTGCTCGATCGAGGAGCGCGCTTTAATTTGGACGGGAGAGATCGATAGAGAAGCGGGATCCAGGTGGTGTTTGGTTCTTTAGTTCTAAGACTTTTTCTAGTCTCAACTAAAAAGTCTCTAGTTTCTAAAAAAGTCCCTTCCGATTTGTTTTTATAAATTAAAAAATTCTTAGTCCTTTCCTAAAGGTTATTAAATGACCATGTTGTCCCTAGTATATAGAAAAATAACAATCAAACAACATTATGGGGTGGCGGGCCAATAGGTGCATGAAAGGACATTGTTGGAAAAGTCTCAAAAAGTCTCAAAAAGACTCTCTTTGAAAGTCTTCTTCATTTAGTCTCAAATGTCTAGTTTAGTGCCTAAAAAGTCTCTCCCTTTGGTAAAAAAGTCTTTAAAAGAGACTTTTTCTAATCCTTACACAAAAAAGTCCCTGGAAACAAACATCCCCCAATCCCAAGCCATGGACGCATCCTATATATTGGGAAATGATTCGTTTCATCCGGATGATTCCACAGCGCGCGACGGTCGCTTGCTCTGCCGTCCGATCCTGATTAGCTTCTCCCGCGATAGTGTTCCCATGGCCGTTCCTCACGTGCGTGGTTCCCGTGGGCCATAGCTGATTCCTCGTTGACTTTCCGTTACTCCACACATTAGTTGGTGCATTGCTGCCATGTACCCCTTCAAGTCCATGCTACCACTGCCTTTCAACTCACAAGGATGGCACGTGTGGGGCGATTTATCCATACTGCAAGCTGGCCTTCACATGCTGCGAGTCGGATGCTACGTTGCAATGCCGACCGCCATTATCTTTTACTGCTGGAAAGTCGGTCACACGAAGCTGGCTACGCGGCCAGCCCTGCTGCAAAGATTTTCTTTCGAGAGAAGTACATATTTCAACTCCGAACTCTTGCCCTAGTCTAATTTACAACCCCGAACTTCAATACCGTCTAAATTACAACCTCCAACTCTCAAAACCGGTCAGGATTCAACCCTTCACTACCTCTTGACCGGTTTTGACCAAGTTGACCGGTTTTGACCCGTTGACTAGGTGAACAGTAAATTAAAAAATATATTTCTTATTTTTTTTCACATGGTCAATAGTATTTTTTTAAGTTACAATTTTTAGCTTGTTTGGACATTTGAGTAGCTCTCAGAAAAAAGACAAATGTGGAGTCTGTGAAACAGTTAACTGTCGTGCACTGTTCGGGCTGATTTTGTTTTTTTGGCTGAGAGCTACTTAGATGTCCGAACACGATGAAAATTGGCACGGACCTCACACATTGATACATCTTCCATGCAAAAAATATTCTTTTCTTAATTTTTTTGTTTTTCGAATTTACTGTTCAGACGATGAAAAAAATCAAAATTACTTTTTGAATTTTTTTACTTTTTAAAATTTACTGTTCACCTTGTGAAAAAAATATATTGTTTGTGATTTTTATATTTTTATATTTTTTTAAATTTACTGTTGACTAGTCAACGGGTCAAAACCCGGTCAACTAGGTCAAAACCGGTCAACAGGGAGAGAAGGGTTGAATTCTGACCGGTTTTAAGAGTTGGGGGTTGTAATTTAGATGGTATTCGAGTTCAGGGTTGTAAATTAGACTAGGGCAAGAGTTCGGAGTTGAAATATGCACTTCTCTCTTTTCTTTCCCCGGAGAAGAACATGCACTGATAGGTTAGTGCATCTTAATCTCATCGTTGTGTATTTTCTACATTACCTCAGTTAACTTATTATGTTTTTTTACGTTGCAATCATTGTTTCAACAATCTTCATCGCAATGAATTAAGATTGTCGCATATATACGCTGGAAATATTTGTAGTGTTTTTTTACAGTCTTTGACATACAACAAAAAAGTGCTTACGACCATGTTGTATACACTCATATTGGTGCTGCAAGGATGCTAACGTGCTTCAAGACGGTGTTGCAAGCCGGAGCTGCGAGGGCATCGTCGTGCTTCAAGTCGGTGTTGCGGGGACACCATCATGCTGCAAGTCGATGCTGCGAAGGCGCCACTGTGCTTCAAGCCGGTGTTGCAAGGGTATCTCCGTGATGCAAGCCGAAGCTATGAGGGCACCTTCGTGCTTCAAGTTGGTGCTGCGGGGCCAATGTTGTGCCGCAAGTCGATATTGTGAAGGCGCCGCCATGCTTCAAGCCGATGTTGCAAGGGCGCCGACGTGTTGCATGCCGGAGCTACGAGGGCATCATCGCGCTTCAAGTCGGTGCTGCGGGGACACTGTCGTGTTGCAAGTCGACGTTGCGAAGGCACCACCGTGCTTCAAGCCAATGTTGCAAGGGTGCCGTCGTGTTGCAAGCCGGAGTTGCGAGGGCACCGTCGTGCTGCAAGTTGATATTGCGATGGCGCCGATGTGCTTCAAGCTGAAGCAGCGAGGGGGTTGTCGTCTTTTAAGCCCATGCTGTTCGCCAAAGTTACAGGGGTGAGATGTCAGTGATGCTGCGTGGACGGCACGGCGGCGGCGAGCGGCCTGGTCGATGATGTTGTGACGGCCGGTGCGGTGCTGCTGATGGCACTGAGACGTTTGCATGGCATGGCCGCTGTGACGGGGTGACGTGATTGCTACAAGTGGAGATGTCGGTGACGCTAAGACGGCCGGCACAGCTGCTGCGATGGACCAAAACACAGTGCTGCAAGCCGTGTGAGTCCATGGCAGTGTGGGAAGGGAACAACACAAGAGGGTTTCAACTTGTGTATATACATCAAATCCAGTGTGTGTACGTATATACAGAAAACATGCACAAGCAGGTGCGGCCACTACTCCAACTACCACCGAAACTAACTCCAAGCAAATGCGATTACACAACGTGAGACTAGGTTCGTTAGTAAGAGGTTGTGAAAAATAAAAGGTTCGTTAGTTTAGAGAGAGAGCAACGTTGAGAGTTGATCACGTGGGTGTAGCCGGTTGAATAGGTGCATTCCAACAGGCAGGCGCGACTCGCGCGAGGCGAGGAAGGACAACGAGGTGTTGCGGTTAGGATCGAACGGCCACAATGAACCAGATCGAATGGTAACCGGGACGACTGATTTTTCGCTCGCTCCATCCGGATGGCGCCTAGCGCGCCCCTTGGAGTTTCTGAGACATCGTCATTTTTGCAGAAGCAAGTTTCTGAAACATCATTGTTGTTGCAAAGATGCATTTTTAAACAGATCGCACGCGCTTAGATTGCAATGTGACCGGTCTTTCTGAAACATCGACGTTGTTGCAGAAGTTTGTTTTCTAAAACATTGTTGCAGAGGTGCGTTTTTGAAACATCGTCCTTGTTATAGACACGGATCTGCGAGCTCACAGGATTGCAACATCACTAGTGTTGCTAAAACATGGTTAGTGTTGCAATGCTTACAACGTCACTGATGATGCATGAGGCAAGAAGGACGTTGTGGGCCACTTGATTAAGGTTGATCTGACGGTGGGGGAGGTGGTGGATAACTGGGCAGGTGGTGGATAACTAGAAGTTATCCGCCGGCCGAGGCGTAGCACGGCCTTATATATATATACACACGTGGTCAGAAAAAGTTGTTGAGTTCAGCTGAACCCAACGCCGGTAAGCTAGCTGCGCCCGACTAATTGCAAAGTCTCAGCCGTTACATAGAAAAGGGAGTACGTGAGGAAAGGCGGCCTCCTTATCAGTGACCTACATTGGTTTATATCATCATAGACAAACTTAAATTGATTGACACTAACATATAAGCAGATCACATCGTGCATGTAGTTTATTATTTTATTAAGTTACCTACTCAGCCGTGAAGGCCTGTAAGTAGCAATAACGACGCTGCCACATATATATATAGCGAGGAAAGACTTTGACGTTGAAAACAGTACCAGCGCACACAACCGTTTCAATTAGACATCCGACCAGGTGACGGGCACCTCGCCGATACTGGGGTCGAGCCCCAAGACCCTCCACACGGCGGCTGATGTGCTGATCTCGTTGTCGCCACAACCGTCCTCGCAATCGTCCACCACCATGGCCTGCACGATCCCGCCCGAGCTTTTGATGGTGATCATCTTGCCGCACCGGAGGCCAGGCCCGTACCACTTCGAAGTCATGGAAACCAGGAAGAGGTCGTCGCTGTGGTACTGGCCGTCGCACCTCGCTGGCCCGCCCTCCTCTCCCTGCTGGAATCCATTCAAGGACATCACCGCTGGGATGTCATAGACATTCCCCGCAGCGCACCACACCTGCAGGAAAACCAGAAGGCCAAAGAACACCAGAACCTTGCTAGTGCTCTCCATGGTGAATGAGATAGTTCCTGCTTGGTTTTGCTTGCACTTGGCTTACCCTGGCTGTGTGCTTTCTCCCAGAGCTTATTATATAGGCTAGTGCTGCAGAGCCTGCAGACAAAAAGCGAGGGACCTACGTACAAATGTGCATGTGCCTGCCGCCCGGCCTCGTGTGACTCGTCAGAGAACTCGTCGTCCAAGCCTGCAGACAAAGTAAGGATTAACAAAATCTGGCATTGTTGAGACCACGCTCGTTTTTGTATTTCATGGAGCTAGTGCTGGAATTTAGTTTATTTTGAGCAGCCTAATAACTATGTCAGAAATTTCTAATAAATTCTATAGGCCCACTTAGCCCATTTGTGCAAGGCAAGGGATACTACTAAAGTTTAGTCCCACATTGCTAGTTTAGTGAGAGTTGGACCTCCTTATAAGGGAGGTTTTTTCCTCACTTGTACGAGCATAAGAACAAGAGAGATATCCACGTGCCCTCCTCCTCTGCCGCCACGCCTCGTCACGACGCGCCTTGCCTTGCCTTGCCTTGCGGGAATGAGCCGAGCCGATATCTAAATTTTTGCCACGCACTACGGGTATACGAAAGGTCATACGGAAGCTGAAAAGATTTTTGCGAAAGTGGAGTTCGAATGCGAACGGTGCAGCCCTTCGGCTGCTAGCTGTTCGCTTCGTCTCTGTCTCTTCGTTTCGCCTCCCGTCGTTGCCCTCTCGCCTTCTTCTCTTGCGCCTATAAAAGGGAGGTCGCTCCTCCCAGAGAGACGCGCCAGAACTTCTCCTTCCTCTCGCCATCGGTTCCAATCTCTGAGCTGTCGTTGTCTTCCTCATCCCGGCTTGCGGCGTGCACCGCGAGTCGGGACAGTAGGCCTCCGAAACCGCACCTTTTGTCTTGCGCCTATAAAAGGGAGGTCGCTCCTCCCAGAGAGACGCACCAGAACTTCTCCTTCCTCTCGCCACCGGTTTCAATCTCTGAGCTGCTGTTGTCTTCCTAATCCCGGCTTGCGGCGTGCACCGCGAGTCGGGACACCAGGCCTCCGAAACCGCACCTTTTGAGTCCTGTACGGGAGAAGGGTGATAAGGTTTTTGGGGAGCGCTCAGCGCGACTACTGGCTGCTTCATCACGGACGATCCGGTCGCCGACGACTACTTCCCCGATGACGACTTCTTCCCCGACGTCCACGACCTCCTCGACGACATGGCAGGCGAGGACACCGACCCCAAGTCTAGCGCTTCTGCTGCTGCTCTCCCGTACGTGTTCTTGTTTTTCCTGTTAAAGGTTCTGCCGCAGTTCCTTATTCTAGTCCTTATCCTACACATGATAGGTTCTACTTCATATATGCTACTTGCTATACTGTCTGCTCTAGATATGTTTACTTACAGCTCATATATGAAGATGTTGTTTACCTTCTTTTTATCAAATTGCATGACTTGCTTTATCTCTACTATATTAGTCATGCTTTATCTAGTATTTCTGTCAGCAAAGTTGTTTGGTAAATTTCTCATATTTCCAACAGCTAACTACCGCAAGTCCGCAACAGGCCATAGAGAATTATTGAAGAAATGGACAATATGTTAATTTTTAGTCCCTGATGCAGTCATTCCATACGGTATGCTCAGTTTGCCAGTGAAGAGATGAAGATGGCAGCCATTTTCTGTTTCGATGCAAGTTGGTTCGTCACCTGTGGAGAAATATGGGACTGGAGCATGTCCGTGCTACTTGGAAGGAGTTTCACGATCCAAAGGAGGTCATATAGGCAATGCTGCACATCACACAAAAAAGGGACACTTCTTCCATCGATATAAGTCATTACTTTCAGATGCAAAAAGGATTGAGACAGTGAGATCCAATATCTCCTATCCTCCTTAATGTTGTCGTTGATATGTTGGCCCTTCTCATTAATAGAGCAAAAGAGGACAGCCAGGCAGGTGGTCTTATCCCATATTTAATGGATGATGGGGTATCCATTGTACAATATGCCAATGACATCCTTATTTTAGTGGAACATGAGCTGGCTAAGGCAAGGAATATGAAATTAGTTTTATGCCTCTTTGAACAACTGTCCGGACTGAAGATTAATTTTAATAAGAGCGAGTTCTTCTATTTTGGATGCGCCAAAACGGAGCAGGATAATTATAAACAATTGTTCGGTAGAGAGCTAGTTTCTTTACCTTTTTCTTATCCGAGAATCTCAATTCATCATCGCAAACTCACCAATAAAGAGTGGAAATGTATCGAAGATCGGTTTGAAAATAAATTGAGTTGTTGGAAGGGAAAACTCTTATCTTATGGAGGGAGGTTGGTACTTATAAATTTGATACACACGAGCAGGCTGATGTTCCTCCTTTCCTTCTTTGACGTACCGGTAGGGGTACAGAAAAGATTGGATTTTTTATTGATCTCGATTTTTCTGGCAAATAGACGAAAACAAAACTAAGTATAGGTCAGCCAAATGGGACATCATCTGTAGACCGAAGGACCAAGGTGGCTTGAGTATTGAAAATCTAGAAGTGAAAAATAAGTGCTTACTTAGCAAATGGCTATACAGATTGGCGGTAGAGAGGGACGGGGTTTGGATTCAGCTATTGCGTAATAAATACTGACATTCCAAAACGCTAGCTCAAGAAACGGCACAACTGTCCGATTCTTCTTTTTGGAAGGGTCTTATGAGGACAAAGGTTGCCTTCTTCAACAGGAGTAAATTCATTGTAGGGAATGGACGGAGTACTAGCTTAGGGAAGGACATCTGGTTGGGAGAGATCGACTCCACCAGCCTTGCAGTATCCTTTCCTATATAACATTGTACAACAGAAAGAGGTTTTTGTTGGTATAGTGTTGGGATTTGTTCCTCTTGATATTCAGTTCAGACGATTGTTACTGGGTGAATGATGGGATAGATGCTTGCATCTTGTGCGCAGGTTAATGGAGGTTAACCTTTCTGATGCAGCAGACTCCTTGCATTGGAAGTTGTCCGTGTTAGGAGTATTCTTAGTTAAGTCTATGTATATAGATTTGATTAACACCGGGCTTATCCCGAGGTCGATTCAGGTTTGGAAACTTAAGGTTCCATTGAAAATTAAGGTGTTTATGTGGTTTGTGTATAAGAGGGTATTTATTTTTGTGGGTGAAAATAACACATAAGAGACTAATACGGACTCTTCATGTTTTTGTATTTCGCCTTTCTATTTTTCATTTGTGTGAGAAGACCTTATTTTGTTGTGTGCATCTTAGTTATACATAGGTTGGGTGTAATGCTTAAATCATTTAAGTAATAAAGCGCCCCTTTTAGGAAAAAATATCTTAGGAAGCGTGCAAGTGTTCGTTAACATCATTGGTTTTTATGAGTTTTTTTTGTGGGAAAAACTTCCAATCTATTCATCTTCAATCATGGTAGTACAACGAACACTAGAAATAATAAAGATTACATCCAGATCCGTAGACCACCTAGCAACGACTATAAGTACTGAGACGAGCAGAAGGCGCGCCGCTCTCATCGCCGGAGCCAGGCAAACCTTGTAGTAGTAGATAGTCGGAAAGTCGTCGTGCTAAAGCTAGCCCCATAGAACCAACGCACCAGAATAACAACCGCCACGGGTGAAGAGTGTAGATCGGAAGGATCCAAGCTAAAGACACATGAACGAAGGAGGACGACGAACACATCCGAGCAAATCCACCAAACACAGATCCGCCAGAGACACACCTCCACACGCCCACCGATGATGCTAGACGAATCACCGGAGCGGGGGCTAGGCGGTGAGACCTTTATTCCATCTTCAGGGAGCCGCCGCCATCTCACCTTGCTGAGCAGGACACAAACCCTAACAAAGCTCGAAAAATGATGAAAAAATGGAGCCCTCCCACCAGCAAGGGCCAAGATCCACTCCGCCTTCATGACCCTAAGGCCACCGGAGACGGGACGGACCGGTGCCAGCGCCGGCGGGAGGCAGAGAACCCTAGCTTTTTGGGAGGCGGTGGCTGACTACTGTAGGTGTCAAAATCGACAGATCTCGGACAGGGGTCCCGAACTGTGCGTCTAAGAATTGATGGTAACAGAAGACAAGGGACACGATGTTTTACCCAGGTTCAGGCCCTCTCGATGGAGGTAACACCCTACGTCCTGCTTGATTGGCTTTGATGAGTATAGGGGTTATAAGAGTTGATCTACCACGAGATCATAATGGCTAAACCCTAATTGTCTAGTCTGTATGATTATGGTTGCCTCTACGGACTAAACCCTTCGGTTTATATAGATACCGGAGGGGGCTAGGGTTGTACAGAGTGGGTTTGCAAAAGAAGGAAATTACATATCCGGACGCCAATCTTGCCATCCACGCATAGGAGAGTCCCATCCGAACACGGGAGGAAATCTTCTGTCTTGTATCTCCATGGCCCATTAGTCTGGCTCATGTCACATAGCCCGGACTCCCGAGGACCCCTTAATCCAAGACTCCCTCAGCTACGTCGCGTTCGTTTTTTAACTTACAACTTAAAACGTCCACTGGTTTATGAGTTGATCCAGATTCACAAAAGTGCCAGGTTCTCCTACTTCAGAATATGCACGGTCTAAAAGATAGACCCATTGAACAGTTGATACGGAGAAATAATCATGCTTTATGAGAGCACACAAGAAGTTCATGTTGAAGATTTACATACGAAGGTTACACAGATGCATGATTCAGGACTAGCAGTAATAGAAAAACACATTGGTTCAAACTTCTCCGGACACTCTCCCTATCCAACTACCGTTCTTCCACCTGAGCGTAGTAACTGGAGGAGGCGCTGCTCGAGTGAGAGTATGGCTTTTTGACCATCTATGTCCATGGTTGACAATGATCCGTAGCAATGCATAGGCACATTTACTAGTTTACGATAAAAGAACTAGACCATATTTGATTTCTACATTTGCATGGACACAAATGCCCCTGCCAAATATGCCCAAAAAAAAAGGAAAAACACAATCAACTCTGACTCAACTGCCGCCCCATTCGACCGCCGTGGCCATCCCACGCCTACAATGTTTCCCCCTTATCTTTCCCGACGGCCTCCCATAGTCGGCCCCAGGAGTAAGTCCTGGTGACTCCAGACCGCGACAATAATCGTGCAGCTAGGCCCGGTCGCATTTGGTGTCGTTTGTGCTTTGTCTACGACAACTCCTCGCCCATACTACCATTGCCGAAGACGATGCTATCGTTCTTCATCCCACACTTCCTCAATATCGTTTGGCATTGAATGTAGAGCTCGGCCACGTTGGACCTCGATTCAGTGACTTTTCCTGGTCCGGGTTCTATTACTCCTTACCTTACATATGGGAAGTCCAATACTAGCGATTCAAACAATAACATGGGTGAAAAAGGAACTTTCCCATTGCCATGGCGTGAGCCACCAACCACTGGTTGCCCCTTATGGCCAAACGAGCTGCCTATCCGCCGCTTGTTAGCGCAGAGTGCGGCATGCCGGGGCACCTCCGTCAGCATAGTAAACTGAGATCATTTTACAGACTTATAGTAGTATTGTACCATTACGAACTTCCACTGATTTTTTTTTACGGGTGAAAACTTCACACTGAGTGACACTTGCATAAAGTAAACTATCCGCAGTCCCGCACACATCATGCATGCACACATGCACATTATTGAAGTCAAAATCGGATGCACGCATGCATGTTACTCCCTCCGTCCCAAATTATTTGTCACAGAAATGGATATATCTATAACTAAAATACATTTAGATACATCCATTTCTGCGACAGGTAATTCTGAACGGAGGGAGTACAATCGACCGGCACCAGATTTTAGAGTACATCCGACCAGGTAATGGACACCTCGCCAAGGTTGGTATCAAGCTTAAGTGCCTCCCACACAACGACGGACGTGCTGATCTCATCGGTGTGGCAATCGTTATCGGTGCCGCACTCGTCGGCGACTGTGGGAGTCCTGAATTAGGGGGTCTCCGGACAGCCGGACTATCTTCATTGACCGGACTGTTACACTATGAAGATACAAGATTGAAGACTTCGTCTCGTGTCCGGATGGGACTCTACTTGGCGTGGAAGGCGAGCTAGGCAATACGGATATGTGTATCTCCTCCTTTGTAACCGATTTTGTGTAACCCTAACCTCTCCGGTGTCTATATAAACTGAAGGGTTTTAGTCTGTAGGACAACATACAATCATATCATAGGCTAACTTCTAGGGTTTAGCCTCTCCGATTTCGTGGTAGGTCTACTCTTGTACTACCCATATCATCAATATTAATCAAGCAGGACGTAGGGTTTTACCTCAAGAGGGCCCGAACCTGAGTAAAACATTGTGTCCCCTGCCTCTTGTTACCATCCGCCTTAGACGCACAGTTCGGGACCACCTACCCGAGATCCGCCAGTTTTGACACCGACATTGGTGCTTTCATTGAGAGTTCCTCTGTATCGTCGCCGTTAGGCTTGATGGCTCCTACTATCATCGATAGCGATGCAGTCCAGGGCGAGACTTTTCTCCCCGGACAGATCTTCGTGTTCGGCGGCTTTGCATTGCGGGCCAATTCGTTTGGCCATCTGGAGCAGATTGAAAGTTACACCCCTGGCCACCAGGTCAGGTTTGGAAGCTTAAACTACACGGCCGATATCTGTGAAGATTTGATCTTCGACGGATTCGAGCCTCTGCCTTGTGCGTCACGATAAATATGATCTAGCTCTACCATCGGACAGTGTCCAGGAGATCGCACAGGCAGCCACTCTGACCCTCAATTCGGAGCCAGTTGCGCCGTCCATGGACGGGCGGATGGACCCCGCCACGGAGGCCCTACCCTCAGCGGCGATCGAGCCAAACATCGACCTTACCTTGCACGAGAGCCGTGTTGTTAAACTGTCGGATCCTTCTCCGGCCACGGACTACGAACCGCCTGCGCCCGTTCCTATCGAATCCAATTGGGCGCCGATCATGGAGTTTACCTCCGCGGATATTTTTCAGCATTCACCATTTGGCGACATATTGAACTCATTAAGGTCTCTCTCCTTGTCAGGAGGATCCTGGCCGAACTATGTCTGGCAGGACTGGGATGCGGACGACGAAGAAATTCGCGGCCCACCCACCACCCACTTAGTAGCCACTGTCAATGACTTAACCGACATGCTCGACTTCGACTCCGAAGACATCGGTGGTATGGACGACGATGCGGGAGATGAAAAGGAACCACTGCCTGCAGGGCATTGGACAGCCACGTCATCATAAAATATATATATGGTGGATACACCCAAAGAAGGCAATGGCGAGGAGATAGCGGAGGATGACCCCTCCAAGAAGCAACCCAAGCACCAACGTCAGCGGCGCCGCTCTAAGTCCCGCCAAAGCAAAAGTGGAGATACCGGCACAGGAGATAATAATACTCCGGATAGTGCCGAAGACAACAACAATCCCCTCCAGCAAGATTTAGAGAAGGAGGATGGAGGAGTCAGCCCTCCTGAGAGAGCGGCAGATGGAGAGGCGGAGGATGATAATTACATGCCCCCCTCCGAAGACGAGGCAAGCCTCGGCGATGACGAATTCGTCGTGCCAGAGGATCCCGTCGAATAAGAGCGCTTCAAACGCCGGCTTATAGCCACGGCAAATAGCCTTAAGAAAAAGTAGCAGCAGCTTCAAGCTAATCAGGATCTGCTAGTTGACAGATGGACTGAAGTCCTCGCGGGTGAGGAATATAAACTCGAGCGCCCCTCCAAGAGTTACCCAAAGTGCAGGTTGCTACCCCGACTAGAGGAAGAAGCGTATGACGCGGTTGATCGGCCACCTCGTGGCCGCGATAGAGAAGCATTCCAGTGAAAAACTCAGCCTGCACCCCGACGCCATTCAAATAAAAAGGCATGGGGAGACACCCCAGACCTGCGAGACATATTGGAGGACAAAGCAAAGCATGCAAGATCGTTCTACGGATCACGAGGGCGCACCACTATGCGAGACGATAAACATCACGCCGGATACAGTAAAAGCAAATCCGGCCGGGCCGAACACAGCGGGCAAGACCCATTCGAACTGCGTCGCGATATAGCCCAATACAGAGGCGCCGCACACCCCTTATACTTCACAGATGAAGTAATGGATCATCAAATCCCAGAAGGTTTCAAACTTGTAAATATTGAATCATACAACGGCACAACAGATCCCGCAGTATGGATCGAGGATTTCCTCCTCCACATCCACATGGCCCGCGGTGATGACTTACACGCCATCAAATACCTCCCACTAAAGCTCAAGGGACTAGTGCGGCATTAGCTTAACAGCTTGCCAGCAGAGTCCATTAGCTGTTGGGAAGATCTGGAAGCCGCATTCCTCGACAACTTTCAGGGCACCTATGTGCGGCCACCAGATGCCGATGACTTGAGCCACATAATTCAGCAGTCAGAAGAATCGGCCAGGCAATTCTGGACTCGGTTCCTAACAAAGAAAAACCAAATCGTCGACTGTCCGGATGCAGAGGCCCTAGTGGCTTTCAAACACAACATCCGCGACGAATGGCTAGCCCGGCACCTTGGTCAGGAAAAGCCGAAATCTATGGCAGCCCTCATGACACTCATGACCCACTTTTGTGCGGGAGAAGACAGCTGGCTGTCTCGCAGTAATAACATATCAAAGAACCATGGTACTTCGGATACCAAGGGAGGCAATAGCAGGCCACGTCGCAACAAACATAAACGCCGCATTAACAATGATAATACCGAGGATATGGCAGTCAATGCCGGATTCAAAGGCTCTAAACCCGATCAGCGGGAAAAGCCATTCAAACAAAGTACGCCGGGTCCGTCCAGCTTGGACCGTATACTCGATCGCTCGTGTCAAATACACGGCACCCCAGACAAGCCAGCCAATCACACCAACAGGGATTGTTGGGTGTTCAAGCAGACCGGCAAGTTAATTGCCGAAAACAAGGACAAGGGGCCATAGCGATGACGAGGAGGAGCCCCGACAGCCACACACCGGAGGACAGAAGAGGTTTCCCCCACAAGTGCGGATGGTGAACATGATATACGCAACCCACATCCCCAAGAGGGAGCGGAAGCGTGCGCTCAGGGACGTATATGCGTTGGAGCCAGTCGCCCCAAAGTTCAACCCATGGTCCTCCTATCCGATCACTTTCGATCGCAGGGACCATCCCACTAGTATCCGTCATGGCGGATTCGTCGCACTGGTTCTGGACCCAATCATTGACGGATTTCACCTCACTCGAGTCCTTATGGATGGCGGCAGCAGTCTGAACCTGCTTTATCAGGACACGATGCGCAAAATGGGTATAGACCCCTCAAGGATCACACCCACAGAAACGACCTTTAAAGGCGTCATTCCAGGTGTAGAGGCCCATTGCACAAGCTCAATTACACTGGAAGTGGTCTTCGGATCCCCGGATAACTTCCAAAGTGAAGAGTTAATCTTCGATATAGTCCCGTTCCGTAGTGGTTATCATGCACTGCTCGGGCGAACCACATTTGCAAGATTCAATGTGGTACCACATTATGCATACCTAAGGCTCAAGATGCCAGGACCTCACGGGGTTATTACAGTCAATGGAAACACAGAGCGCTCTCTCCGAACGGAGGATCACACCGCGGCCCTCGCAGCAGAAGCGCAAAGCAGCCTCTCAAGGCAATCCACCGGTTCGGCGTTTCAAGACCCGGACACCTTCAAGCGCGCTCGGAGCAATCGGCAACTAGACTGCCTGGCGCGACCTGAGCTCGCGTAGCAATGCGCCCCCCACCCCAGTCCCAGCCAAACAGCGAAACTCGTGCCACGCGTACATAATTACGCATTAAAATACCATGGGCACAGGTGGGAAGGGGGGCACAACTGTGGCACGCCCCAAGACGCGGCTTAAACCGCACTAGGGGCTTCCCGTTTGGTCATTTTTCTCTTTTTCAGGACCTTAATCTCTTGAAACCCTGTCCGGCAGCACTATTGCCGAACACATGATGCAGCAACCAAGGAGGCAGAAAGCTACGTCACACCACGGCATTCCCAGATGGAATAACGAGCGAAATATTTGATTTAATACTATTCCTCAGCTTGCCCTTGGAAGGGAAATAGTCCTACTCTTTGCTTATCGCACCATCTGTAACATCCCGCTTTAACTCACCTTTTTGAATAAACAATGCATAACATTACGACTATTATTGCATTCCTGTTATATATATATGTGTTCATTAATGACGCCTTGCAACCGTACACTTTGGTACGGCCAATACACCAGGGGCTTACGTACCCCACAATATGGTGTGAAAAGTCTGAACACTTTCACAAGTGCGGCACCCCGAACTTATAGCATTATATGCATCAGCTCCGAATCATGTCTTTGGTCAAATGTTGGGTTTGCCCGGCTCCTATGTTTTGGTACCTTACGTTCCACTCTATCGGCTAAGGTAGTGCTAGGAGAACTACTGCGATTGTGCCCCGGTTCTGCTGGGTTAAGCACCTCAGTAGAGAAAGCTAAAACTGACTGTCATGATAAGGCGAGAGACTGGTTGCTGTTCGGCGAGGTTTTCTAGTCCCTAAAGACTTATGCCGTTAGAGCGAGGGGCCGACCCTGTCCGGCTTAAAGGCATGTATCGCGCCCCGTCGGCCTTTCGAATACCAGGGGCTTCGCCAAAATTTAAAATTATAGAATTCTATGGCTAAGTGAGAGTGATAAAGCATTATTAGTCCGGTTGCCTTGTTCGTTGTGCTGAGCACCTCCCTCGAAGGACCCAAACATGGAAACAAGAGTGCTCAGGTTTATCCCGAACACCCCAGCACTCGTGGCATGGGGGCAGAAGTCGAGGTCTAGCCATCTCTCAGATTGGATAAACAACCAAACAGAAGGTAATATTTTAAATTCACACAAGCGTTGCATAGCGCATATGAAACAAGTTTTCATCATATAGGATCACACGAGCAAGTTTACTCAAATATTACATCCTTTGAACATTCGTCCGCTACAAGACGGGCACCCTTCAGGACACCCTCATAATAAATTTCGGGGGTGCGATGCTCCTTGCCCTGTAGCGGCCCTTCCTTGATCAGCTTCACGGCGTCTAGCTTGGCCCACTGCACCTTCACACGGGCGAAAGCCCGACGTGCACCTTCGATGCAGACGGACCGCTTGACGACCTTCAGTCGTGGGCAGGCATCCACAAGCCGCCTCACCAGGCCGAAGTAGCTGTTCGGAAGGGCGTCGCCAGGCCACAGCCGGACTATAAGGCCCTTCATGGCCTGTTCGGCCGCCTTCTGCAGCTCGACTAACTGCTTTAGCTGGTCGCTCAGAGGCATCGGTTGTTCGGTCCCAGTATACTGAGACCAGAACAACTTCTCCGTTGAGCTTCCCTCCTCGGCCTGGTAAAACTGCGCGGCATCCGACACGCTGCGGGCCAAATCTGCGAATGCTCCTGGAGAGCTCCGAATTCAGGTATGTAATCGGTAATTTACTTTTACATGCTTGCTTTGCATATTGAATGCCTTACCCGCCGCTATCTTCTTCATTGCATCGATCTCCTGGAGGGCCTTTTGGGCTTCGGCCTTGGCACTTTTTGCGCTCTCGAGGGCCGCGGCAAGCTCAGACTCTCGCGTCTTGGAGTCAAGCTCCAACGCCTCGTGCTTCGTCACGAGAGCCTGGAGATCTTGCTGCACCTCGCCCACCCGAGCATCTTGCTTTTCTCGCTCGGTGTGCTCCTTGGCCGCTTTATCTTCGGCCTCGGACAACACTTGCTTTAGGGTCGCCACTTTGGTCGTGGCCCCTGGCAAATTCATGATGATCCTGTCATTTTGCAATCGCATTCTTTTTATACATATCCACAGACTAGGTACTACTTACCTTTGTTCTCCTTGAGCTGCCTCTTGGCAAGGCCGAGCTCGTCCTGGGACCCTTTAAGGTCCTGCTTCAGTACGGCGACCTCCGCAGTCAGTGCGGCGGACGCCAGCAGCGAAGCCTTCATATGCATATTGACATACTCATATTAGACTCCTGCGATATTGTTTGATCCTCTGTTCGGCTTTTCTTTGTGAACACCGAACAGAGCATCAGGGGCTACTGTCTATGCGGTAATATTTTCCTATATTTTAAACACTTACCTCAAAGCCTGTCAGAAGGCTGGCACAGGCTTCAGTCAATCCGCTCTTGGCGGACTGAACCTTCTGGATCACCGCACTCATGATAGTGCGATGCTCCTCGTCGATGGAAGCGCTGCGAAGCGCTTCCAGCAGATTGTCCGGCGTCTCTGGATGGACAGAGGTCACCGGTACAGGCGTCTCGCCCCTCTTAGAAGGAGGCTGCCCGCCCGAGTCCGGAACCACTGGAGGTTCCGGCGCGGTGTTCGGCTAAGGGCCAAACTCGGAGCTCTCAGGGGCCTTGCCCCCTCGGCTCCCGGAGTCCGGGAGGCCGCCTTGAGGCGCCTCCGGGACTGTCTCCCCTCGACCCGGTGCCTCGTGAGACAGCACCTCGGCATCGTCCGTAGGATGAGGGGAGGTGGCGGTCGGGACTGGATCGCTATCCATATCCGACAAACCCAAGGAGTCGTCCGATGATACATCGATACGGGCTCGGGGCGGCCTGCATAATCATATTTCGGCGTTAGGTGAAGTAGTGCGACAAAGGAATACTAATAACTTACTCTGGTATCCGAATACTAACGACTTCCCCAGAGGCTTGGCCCTGGGCAGCCACTCGTCTTCGCCGTTGGCGGCGGTGGTAGAGCAGTCCAGAAGGAGAGTTCTCCCCTTCTTGGACCCTTCGGCCTCCCCAGTTGGGGCGGCCTTCCTTTTCTTGTCTCCCCCGTCTGAAGGGGGAGCATCTTCTTCTGCCTCCTCGTCTTCGGGGGAGGATTGCGCCGTAGAGCCTCGGATGGTGAGTCCGACGACGCCTGGCGTCGGGAACTCTTTCGGGTTCCCTTGGCCTTCTTGGTCTTCTCCGGCACCGTATAAGGAGCCGGAGTCAGCATCTTCGCCAGAAGAGCGTCTGCTGGGCCTTCGGGCAAAGGAGTCGGACAGTTAATCAGTCCGGCCGTCTCCTTGTTGGGGAACGTAGCAGAAATTCAAAATTTTCTACGCATCACCAAGATCAATCTATGGAGTAATCTAGCAACGAGGGGAAGGAGAGTGCATCTACATACCCTTGTAGATCGCTAAGCGGAAGCGTTCAAGAGAATGGGGTTGAACGAGTCGTACTCGTCGTGATCCAAATCACCGGAGATCCTAGTGCCGAACGGACGGCACCTCCGCGTTCAACACACGTACAGCCTGGTGACGTCTCCCATGCCTTGATCCAGCAAGGAGAGAGGGAGAGGTTGAGGAAGACTCCATCCAGCAGAAGCACAACGGCGTGGTGGTGGTGTAGGAGCGTGGTGATCCATCAGGGCTTCGCCAAGCACCGCGAGATATGAGGAGAAAGAGAGGTAGGGCTGCGCCAGGGAGAGGTCAAAAACTCATCTGTCGGCAGCCCCCCAAGTGCTCAAGTATATATAGGGTAGAGGGAGGGGGTGCGCCCCACCTAGGGTTCCACCCTAGGGGCGGCGGCCAGCCCCAAAACACCATCTAGTGGGGCGGCCAAGGGGGGAGAGGGGAAACTTGCCCCCCAAGTTAGGTGGGTGCGCCCCCTCCCCAAACCCTAGGCGCCTTGGGCACTTGTGGGGGGGGGGGCGCACCAGCCCACCTGGGGCTGGTCCCCTCCCACACTTGGCCCATGCAGCCCTCCGGGGCCGGTGGCCCCACTTGGTGGACCCCTGGGACCCTCCTGGTGGTCCCGGTACGTTACCGATAAAACCCGAAACTTTTCCGGTGACCAAAACAGGACTTCCCATATATAAATCTTTACCTCCGGACCATTCTGGAACTCCTCGTGACGTCCGGGATCTAATCCGGGACTCCGAACAACATTCGTTAACCACGTATATCTATTCCCTATAACCCTAGCGTCATCGAACCTTAAGTGTGTAGACCCTACGGGTTCGGGAGTCATGCAGACATGGCTAAGACAACTCTCTGGTCAATAACCAATAGCTGGATCTGGATACCCATGTTGGCTCCCACATGCTCCATGATGATCTCATCGGATGAACCACGATGTCAAGGACTTAATCAATCCCGTATACAATTCCCTTTGTCTATCGGTACGATACTTGCCCGAGATTCGATCGTCGGTATCCTGATACCTTGTTCAATCTCGTTACCGGCAAGTCTCTTTACTCGTTCCGTAACACATCATCACGTGATCAACTCCTTGATCACATTGTGCACATTATGATGATGTCCTACCGAGTGGGCCCAGAGATACCTCTCCGTTTACACGGAGTGACAAATCCCAGTCTTGATTCGTGCCAACCCAACAGACACTTTCGGAGATACCTGTAGTGTACCTTTATAGCCACCCAGTTACGTTGTGACGTTTGGCACACCCAAAGCACTCCTACGGTATCCGGGAGTTGCACAATCTCATGGTCTAAGGAAATGATACTTAACATTAGAAAAGCTACATACGAACTACATGATCTTGTTCTAAGCTTAGGATTGGGTCTTGTCCATCACATCATTCTCCTAATGATGTGATCCCGTTATCAACGACATCCAATGTCCATGGTCAGGAAACCGTAACCATCTATTGATCAACGAGCTAGTCAACTAGAGGCTTACTAGGGACATGGTGTTGTCTATGTATCCACACATGTATCTGAGTTTCCTCTCAATACAATTCTAGCATGGATAATAAATGATTATCATGAACAAGGAAATATAATAATAATCAATTTATTATTGCCTCAGGGCATATTTCCAACAGTCTCCCACTTGCACTAGAGTCAATAATCCAGTTCACATCGATATGTGATTAACACTCAAGGTCACATCCCCATGTGACTAACACCCAAAGAGTTCTGGGTTTGATCATGTTATGCTTGTGAGAGAGGTTTCAGTCAACGGGTCTGCAATATTCAGATCCGTATGTACTTCGCAAATTTCTATGTCATCTTGTAGATGCAACTACTACGCTATATTTGGAGCCATTTCAAATAACTGTTCTACTTGGAGCTATTCTAAATTGTTGCTCCATTATACGTATCTGGTATCTCTACTCAGAGCTATCCGGATAGGTGTTAAGCTTGCATCGACGTAACTCTTTACGTCGAACTCTTTATCACCTCCATAACCGAGAAACATATCCTTATTCCTCTAAGGATAATTTAGACTGCTATCTGGTGATCTACTCCTAGATTACCTTTGTACCCTCTTGCCAGATATGTGGCAAGGCACACATCAGGTGCGGTACTCAGCATGGTATACCGTATAGAGCCTATGACAAAAGCATAGGGGACGACCTTCGTCCTTCCTCTTTCTTCTGCCGTGGTCGAGCTTTAAGTCTTAACTTCATACCTTACAACTCAGGCAAGAACTCCTTCTTTGACTGATCCATCTTGAACACCTTCAAGATCATGTCAAGGTATGTGCTCATTTGAAAGTACCATTAAGCGTTTTGATCTATCCTTATAGATCTTGATGCTCAATGTTCAAGTAGCTTAATCCAGGCTTTCCATTGAAAAACACTTTCCAAATAACCCTATATGCTTTCTAGAAATTCTACGTCATTTCTGATCAACAATATGTCAACAACATATATTCATCAGAAATTCTATAGTGCTCCCACTCACTTCTTTGGAAATACAAGTTTCTCATAAACTTTGTATACACCCAAAATCTTTGATCATCTCATCAAAGCATACATTCCAACTCCGAGATGCTTACTCCAGTCCTTAGAAGGATTGCTGGAGCTTTGCATACTTGTTAGCATCTTTCAGGATTGACAAAACCTTCCGGTTATATCACATACAACCTTTCCTCAAGAAAAACATCGAGGAAACAATGTTTTGATATCCTATCTGCAAGATTTCATAAATAATGCAGTAATCGCTAATATAATTCCAACAGACTCTTAGCATCGCTACGAGTGAGAAAGTCTCATCGTAGTCAACTCCTTGAACTTGTCGGAAAACATCTTAACGACAAGTCAAGCTTTCTTAATGGTGACACTTACCATCATTGTCCGTCTTCCTTTTAAAACCCATATGTACCTAACAGCCTTACGACCATCAAGTAGTTCTTCCAAAGTCTACACTTTGTTTTCATATATGGATCCTCTCTCGGATTATATGGCCTCGAGCCAATTTTCGGAATCCAGGCCCAGCATCGCTTCTCCATAGCTCGTAGGTTCATTGTTGTCTAGCAACATGACTTCCAAAATAGAATTACGTACCACTCTAAAGTAGTACGCATCCTTGTCATCCCACGAGGTTTGGTAGTGACCTGATCTGAAGTTTCATGATCACTATCATAAGCTTCCACTTCAATTGGTGTAGGTGCCACAGGAACAACTCCCTGTGCCTTGCCACACACTAGTTGAAGAGACGGTTCAATAACCTCATCAAGTCTCCACCATCCTCCCACTCAATTCTTTCGAGAGAAACTTTTTCCTCAAGAAAGGACCCGATTCTAGAAACAATCCCTTATTGCTTTCGGATCTGAGACAGGAGGTATACCCAACTGTCTTGGGTGTCCTATGAAGATGCATTTATCCGCTTTGGGTTCGAGCTTATCAGCCTGAAACTTTTCCACATAAGCATCGCAGCCCCAAACTTTTAAGAAATGACAGCTTAGGTTTCTCTAAACCATAGTTCATATGGTGTCATCTCATCGGAATTACGTGGTGCCCTATTTAAAGTGAATGTGGTTGTCTCTAATGCCTAACCCATAAACTATCGTGGTAATTCGATAAGAGACATCATGGTATGCATCATATCCAATAGGGTGCAGTTATGATGTTCGGACACACCATCACACTATGGTGTTCCAGGCTGTATTAGTTGTGAAACAATTTCCACAATGTCTTAATTCTGTGCCAAACTCGTAATTCAGATATTCATCTCTATGATCATATCATACATATTTTATCCTCTTGTCACAACGATCTTTCAACTTCACCCTGAAATTACTTGAACCTTTCAATAATTCAGACTCGTGATTCATCAAGTAAATATACTCAGCATCTACTCAAATCATCTGTGAAGTAAGAACATAACGATATCCACTACACGCCTCAGCACTCATTGGACTGCACACATCAAAATGTATTACTTCCAACAAGTTGCTTTCTAGTTCCATTTTACTGAAAACGAGGCTTTCAGTCATCTTTCCCATGTGGTATGATTTGCACGTCTCAAGTGATTCAAAATCAAGTGAGTCCAAACGGTCCATTTGCATGGAGTTTCTTCATGCATATACACCAATAGACATGGTTCGCATGTCTCAAACTTTTCAAAAACGAGTGAGACCAAAGATCCATCAACATGGAGCTTCTTCATGCGTTTTATACCGATATGACTTATGTGGCAGTGCCACAAGTAGGTGGTACTATCATTACTATCTTATCTCTTTTGGCATGAACATGTGTATCACTACGATCGAGATCCAATACACCATTCAGTTTAGGTGCAAGACCATTGAAGGTATTATTCAAATAAACAGAGTAACCATTATTCTCCTTAAATGAATAACCGTATTGCGATAGACATAATCCAATCATGTCTATGCTCAACGCAAACACCAACCTCGATGGTAGAGGGAGCGTCCGATGCTTAATCACATCAAGCTTGGAAAAACTTCCAACACATATCGCCAGCTCACCTTTAGCCAGTCTCCGTTTACTCCGCAGCCTTTTATTTCGAGTTACTAACACTTAGCAACTGAACCGGTATCTAATACCATGGTGCTACTAGGAGTACTAGTAAAGTACACATTAACACAATGTATATCCAATATACTTCTATCGACCTTGCCAGCCTTCTCATCTACCAAGTATCTAGGGTAATTCTGCTCCAGTGGCTGTTCCCGTTATTACAGAAGCACTTAGTCTCGGGTTTGGATTCAACCTTGGGTTTCTTCACTAGAGCAGCAGCTGATTTGCCGTTTCATGAAGTATCCCTTTTTTCCCTTGCCCTTCTTGAAACTAGTGGTCTCACCAACCATCAAGAATTGATGCTCCTTCTTGACTTCTACTTTTGTGGTGTCAAACATCGCGAATATCTCAAGGATCATCATATATGTCCCTGATATATTATAGTTCATCACGAAGCTCTAGCAACTTGGTGGTAATGACTTCGGAGAAACATTACTTTCTCATCTGGAAGATCAACTCCCACTCGATTCAAATGATTGTTGTACTCAGACAATCTGAGCACAAGCTCAACAATTGAGCTTTTCTCCCTTAGTTTGCAGGCTAAGAAAATCGTCGGAGGTCTTATACCTCTTGACGTGGGCACGAGCCTGAAATCCCAATTTCAGCCCTTGAAATATCTCATATGTTTCGCGACGTTTCAAAACGTCTTCGGTGCCTCAACTCTAACCGTTTAACTGAACTATCACGTAGTTATCAAAATGTGTATGTCAGATTTTCGCAACATCCACAGACGATGTTCGAGGTTCAGCACACTGAGCGGTGCATTTAGGACATAAGCCTTCTATGAAGCAATGAGGACAATCCTCAGTTTACGGACCTAGTCCGCATAATTGCTACTATCATCTTTCAACTAAATTTTCTCTAGAAACAAATCTAAACAGTAGAACTGAAGCGCGAGCTACGACATAATTTGCGAAGACCTTTTGACTATGTTCAGGATAATTAAGTTCATCTTATGAACTCCCACTCAGATAGACATCCCTCTAGTCATCTAAGTGATTACATGATCCGAGTCAACTAGGCCGTGTCCGATCATCACGTGAGACGGACTAGTCAACATCGGTGAACATCTTCATGTTGATCGTATCTACCATACGACTCATGCTCGACCTTTCGGTCTCTTGTGTTCCGAGGCCATGTCTGTACATGCTAGGCTCGTCCAGTCAACCTAAGTGTTTCGCATGTGTTCCGAGGCCATGTCTGTACATGCTAGGCTCGTCAACACCCGTTGTATTCGAACGTAAGAATCTATCACACCCGATCATCACGTGGTGCTTTGAAACGATGAACTTTCGCAATGGTGCACAGTTAGGGGGAACACTTTCTTGAAATTTTAATGAGGGATCATCTTATTTACTACCGTCTTCTAAGCAAATAAGATGTATAAACATGATAAACATCACATGCAATCAAATAGTGACATGATATGGCCAATATCACATTGCTCCTTTTGATCTCCATCTTCGGGGCTCCATGATCATCATCGTCACCGGCATGACACCATGATCTCCATCATCATGATCTCCATCATCGTGTCTTCATGAAGTTGTCTCGCCAACTATTACTTCTACTACTACAGCTAACGATTAGCAATAAAGTAAAGTAATTACATGACGTTTATGTTGACACGCAGGTCACAAATAAATTAAGACAACTCCTATGGCTCCTGCCGGTTGTCATACTCATCGACATGCAAGTCGTGATTCCTATTACAAGAACATGATCATCTCATACATCACATATATCATTCATCACATCCTTTGGCCATATCACATCACATAGCATACCCTGCAAAAACAAGTTAGACGTCCTCTAATTATTGTTTGCATGTTTTACGTGGCTGCTATGGGTTTCTAGCAAGAACGTTTCTTACCTACGCAAAAACCACAACGTGATATGCCAATTGCTATTTACCCTTCATAAGGACCCTTTTCATCGAATCCGATCCGACTAAAGTGGGAGAGACAGACACCCGCTAGCCACCTTATGCAACTAGTGCATGTCAGTCAGTGGAACCAGTCTCACGTAAGAGTACGTGTAAGGTCGGTCCGGGCCGCTTCATCCCACAATGCCGCCGAATCAAGATAAGACTAGTAACGGCAAGATAATTGACAATATCGACGCCCACAACTACTTTGTGTTCTACTCGTGCATAGAATCTACGCAATAGACCTAGCTCATGATGCCACTGTTGGGGAACGTAGCAGAAATTCAAAATTTTCTACGCATCACCAAGATCAATCTATGGAGTAATCTAGCAACGAGGGGAAGGAGAGTGCATCTACATACCCTTGTAGATCGCTAAGCGGAAGCGTTCAAGAGAACAGGGTTGAAGGAGTCGTACTCGTCGTGATCCAAATCACCGGAGATCCTAGTGCCGAACAGACGGCACCTCCGCGTTCAACACACGTACAGCCCGGTGACGTCTCCCATGCCTTGATCCAGCAAGGAGAGAGGGAGAGGTTGAGGAAGACTCCATCCAGCAGCAGCACAACGGCGTGGTGGTGGTGGAGGAGCGTGGTGATCCAGCAGGGCTTCGCCAAGCACCGCGAGATATGAGAAGAAAGAGAGGTAGGGCTGCGCCAGGGAGAGGTCAAAAACTCATCTGTCGGCAGCCCCCCAAGTGCTCAAGTATATATAGGGGAGAGGGAGGGGGTGCGCCCCACCTAGGGTTCCACCCTAGGGGCGGCGGCCAGCCCCAAAACCCCATCTAGTGGGGCGGCCAAGGGGGGGAGAGGGGAAACTTGCCCCCCAAGTTAGGTGGGTGCGCACCCTCCCCAACCCCTAGGTGCCTTGGGCCCTTGTGGGGGGGCGCACCAGCCCACCTGGGGCTGGTCCCCTCCCACACTTGGCCCATGCTGCCCTCCGGGGCCGGTGGACCCACTTGGTGGACCCCCGGGACCCTCCTGATGGTCCCGGTACGTTACCGATAAAACCCGAAACTTTTCCGATGACCAAAACAGGACTTCCCATATATAAATCTTTACCTCCGGACCATTCCGGAACTCCTCGTGATGTCCGGGATCTCATCCGGGACTCCGAAAAACATCCGGTAACCACGTATATCTATTCCCTATAACCCTAGCGTCATTGAACCTTAAGTGTGTAGAGCCTACGGGTTCGGGAGTCATGCAGACATGGCCGAGACAACTCTCCGGTCAATAACCAACAGCGGGATCTGGATACCCATGTTGGCTCCCACATGCTCCACGATGATCTCATCGGATGAACCACGATGTCAAGGACTTAATCAATCCCGTATACAATTCCCTTTGTCTATCGGTACGATACTTGCCCGAGAGTCGATCGTCGGTATCCCGATACCTTGTTCAATCTCGTTACCGGCAAGTCTCTTTACTCGTTCCGTAACACATCATCCCGTGATCAACTCCTTGATCACATTGTGCACATTATGATGATGTCCTACCGAGTGGGCCCAGAGATACCTCTCCGTTTACACGGAGTGACAAATCCCAGTCTCGATTCGTGCCAACCCAACAGACACTTTTGGAGATACCTGTAGTGTACCTTTATAGCCACCTAGTTACGTTGTGACGTTTGGCACACCCAAAGCACTCCTACGGTATCCGGGAGTTGCACAATCTAAGGAAATGATACTTGACATTAGAAAAGCTTTAGCATACGAACTACATGATCTTGTGCTAAGCTTAGGATTGGGTCTTGTCCATCACATCATTCTCCTAATGATGTGATCCCGTTATCAACGACATCCAATGTCCATGGTCAGGAAACCGTAACCATCTATTGATCAACGAGCTAGTCAACTAGAGGCTTACTAGGGACATGGTGTTGTCTATGTATCCACACATGTATCTGAGTTTCCTATCAATACAATTCTAGCATGGATAATAAACGATTATCATGAAAAAGGAAATATAATAATAACCAATTTATTATTGCCTCTAGGGCATATTTCCAACACTCCTGCCAGTCCTGTCAAAGGTACGGGAGTTTAGATCCCACATGGAGTCAATCTATAAAAAAATAAGTATCCTGTGGGAGGTAAAGAAGCTTACCGCACTGGCTTGGCGCTTCGCGCTGAATCCGCGATCCTCAGTAATGGGAGGGGAGACCTCGGCGCTCTTGAATAGCACCCTCCAGGCATCTTCATGAGTTGTGTCGAAGAGCCTGTTCAGAGTTCGGTGTTGCGCCGGGTCGAACTCCCACAAGTTGAAGTCCTGTTGTTGGCACGGGAGGATCTGGCGGTGGAGCATGACCTGGACTACGTTGACGAGTTTGAGCTTCTTTTTCACCATGTTTTAAATACATGTTTGAAGTCCGGTCAGCTCTCCCGGACTACCCCAGGACAGGCCCTTCTCTTGCCAGGAGGTGAGCCATGTGGGGAAGCCAGATCGGAACTCAGGGGCCGCTACCCATGTAGGGTCACGCGGCTCGGTGATGTAGAACCACCCCGATTGCCACCCCTTTATGGTCTCCACGAAGGAGCCCTCGAGCCATGTGACTTTGGGCATCTTGCCCACCATGGCACCTCCGCACTCCGCCTGGCGGCCGCTCACTTCCTTCGGCTTGACATTGAAAGTCTTCAGCCATAAACCGAAGTGGGGCCTTATGCGGAGGAAAGCCTCACACACGACGATAAACGCCGAGATATTGAGGATAAAATTTGGGGCCAGATCCTGGAAATCTAGGCCGTAGTAGAACATGAGCCTCCGGACAAATGGGTGGAGAGGAAATCCCTGTCTGCAGAGGAAATGGGTAAGGAACACTACCGTCTCATGGGGCCTGGGGGTGGGGATGAGCTGCCCCTCCTCTGGGAGCCGGTGCGCGATGCCGTCGGGCAAGTATCCGGCTCTCCTCAGCTTCTTAACGTGTCCCTCTGTGACGGAGGAGACCATCCACCTGCCTCCCGCTCTGGACATGGTTGGAGAAGGTCGAGGTGGGAAATGTGAACTTGGGCGCTGGAGCTCGAGTGTACGAAGGTGGATGAGCAAAGGAGGAAGAAGGCATGGATGCAAAGGTAAATCCTTATCCCTTTATATGGGCAGATGAAACTATGCGTCCCCACTAGCCTGGTAAAACTCGCTTGTCCCCCAAGCGCCGTAATCGATGGCGCGGTTGGGTTACCCACACCCGTATTGATGAGAATCCCATGATAAGGGACACGATCTCTGCTTTGACAAGACGTGTCAAAAAACTGCCTCGCGTTATGTGCGGGGCTAGTTAAAGGAAACGGTTCGAATAATCACCGGGCCATGACATAATGTCATGTTGCCGAAATAAGTCACCAAACTGGATTTGTGGAAATATTATTCTCTCTACGGTGGTATGTGGAACTTATTTTGCAGGGTCAGACACTATCCTTATATTCAAATTCTTTCGTGGTATATCCGGAAGAGGAACCCGCCTTGCAATGCCGAAGACAATACTGCGCGCTGGACTCATCGTCATTGAAAGCCTGGTTCAGGGGCTACTGTGGAAGTCCTGGATTAGGGGGTCTCCGGACAGCCGGACTATCTCCATTGGCCGGACTATTAGACTATGAAGATACAAGATTGAAGACTTCGTCTCGTGTCCGGATGGGACTCTACTTGGCGTGGAAGGCAAGCTAGGCAATACGGATATGTGTATCTCCTCCTTTGTAACCGACCTTGTGTAACCCTAACCTCTCCGGTGTCTATATAAACCGGAGGGTTTTAGTCCGTAGGACAACATACAATCATACCATAGGCTAGCTTCTAGGGTTTAGCCTCTCCGATTTCGTGGTAGATCTACTCTTGTACTACCCATATCATCAATATTAATCAAGCAGGACGTAGGGTTTTACCTCCATCAAGAGGGCCCGAACATGGGTAAAACATTGTGTCCCCTGCCTCCTGTTACCATCCGCCTTAGACGCACAGTTCGGGACCCCCTACCCGAGATCCGCCGGTTTGACACCGACAACGACCATAGCCTCCTAGGATCTTCCGATCGAGCTCTTGATGTTGATCATCTTCCGGCACCGGAGGGTGTTCTCATACCACGCCGTGGTCAGCAACACCAGGAAGAGGCCATTGATGTGGTACTGGTCGTCACACGCCGCAGGCCCGCCCTCTTCTCCTTCTGGGAACCCGTCCAACGGTATCACCGCCAGGACATCGATGGCCAGCCCTACCGCGCGCCTCCTCGCCTGGTTCGCAAGGCGCCGCACCGTTGAGCGATGGACTAGTTCACCCTAGAATCTGCATGGATGGCACCCAAGGAAGCCACATGAGCGGACCCAGGTGTTCCTGACATGTCGACTACGACTCACCTAGCTAGAGCCAAGCAGACCCACAACCAAGGGCCGGGTAAGAAAGAGGCTGAGCTGCCAAGATGAAAGACAACAACAAGGGCCAAGACCAAAACTCAGAAGCTCCGGCTCCCTCGGCGAGCTGGTGAGGTAACCACCGGAGGACGGGAACCCTATCCCCTCCCTTCCTGGAGATCCATGGCACCAAAGGCACGCACAAAAGCCGCACGAAGAGCACCACAATTACTGAACCCCGCACCAGGGAGAACACGGATGTCGCTGGAGAGTTGCTGCTGCCGCCGCCGCACACCAACCACACCACACCGAAGCCCACCACCCCACTTGTTTCAAAAAACAGCGCCTTCAAGAAGATTACGACACCTCGGGCATCGCCATCATCCAACAAAGTTTTGGTTTTCACCAGGGAAACAAGGGGGCATGGGATGGGGAGAACAGGACCTGACCGACGCCTCCAAGGAGGTGAGCGGCGCCCGCGGGCGTCACCGCCGTCGCCGGCAATGTTGGCTAGGGGTTTCCCCTAGTCCTGGAACCCCAACATCCGCTCCCACCCACCGAAACCGCCCCCCCCCCATGCCATAGCAGAGCGGATCTGAGGCGGAGGAGCATGTCGGTGGAGTATTGGGGTGGAGATGGCCAGATCTGACTTCGTTGTGGCCAAAACCGTCGCCGCGCCCAGACCCGCATCCTCCGGAGGTCTCGCCGTCCTCACGGCCAAGACCACCGGCCCACGCCCGCTTCACCAGATGCCGAAGGGCTGGAGGCGCCACACCAGCCGCCGCCGCCACCCCAGTTCTCGCAGCCCCCCCACGAGCGAGGCGAGGCAGCAAGGACCCCACCGCCACCGTCATCACCAGCACACCAAGCTTGCCCGGTGGCTGCCTCCGGTGGCGGCGAGGGGACATCGAGGAGGGGGGAGGGGAGGTGGCGGGATTAGGTTTCGCCCCTCGTGTCGCCCGGGCGGGGCGACACAAGGGACGGAGGGGACTCAAATGAAGGTGAACCGTTTATAAGCTAGCTAAGCTTGCTGTTGCCGTGCTTTGGTTTCTCTGTTGTTTGGAAGAGTTTATATAGGCTCGTGTTGCAGCCTGGAGAAAATGTAAGGTACGTACTCACACACGTGATGTGCATGCCGCCCTCGCGTGGCTCGTCAAAGAGCCTGCAGACAAAATAAGGATTCTCCCCTCATATATCCTTTGCATTGTTAAGACCACGCTTGTTTTTGGAACTCATATATGGCTAAAAAATATGGAGCATTACAATCCAAGTTCAATATAATTAATATTGCACAACAAACAATGAAACAAAGATGGTCGAGGGCAAGATCAAACAAGTGGGTGTAGTAATCTACTGGTGTTAAGTAACAGGGAAATACACCTCGTCAAATAAGAGTTCATCCAAGTGGTATCTAATCTTTATCCGTCATGTACAATCATCAGCATCTTTCGTAGTCGGCTATGTGGCATCGATCACGCGCTCAGCGTACATATAAGGGTATGAGTGATAGCCCGCTTGATTTTCTCATTGTGGGCATGTAGAGATAATGTGCCTTTTAGTTTTACTAGTAAAAGCTTCTACCTAGCCCAGCACTTTTTATCCTGGCGTTTATTCACAGTGTGTGTGGTTGTGCAGGTTAGGCACTCCACTATTGCAATGCTTTTTGCAAACTTTTGAAGTTTTGAACTTTTGGGATTTCAAGCTTTCAGAAAATTCATACTTTTCAAATATCAACCTTTTGAAATTTCCAAAAAAAATCCAAATTTCTAAAATGTTTTGAAGTTTCCAAAATTTTGAACTTTTGGTTGTTTCAACCTTTCAAGAGATTACAACCTTTCGCGACGACTTCAATTTTGTTTCTCAAATTTACCGAAAATAAAAAGACTTCGGTTAAAATAATATACCTATAAAAATTGAATTTTCAAGGCTATGCACATCGTCCTAAGAAGCGTGTCTAGTGTGATGATGATTTCTAGGATAGAAATCGATATAAAAGCTCCTAGAAAAAATCGTAGAAATCAGCATCACTCTAGACAAACTTACACTGAGTGCCACTTTCAGAAAAGTATATTTCCAAGACACATAGTGCATTTTTTTTAACACCAGGATAATCACGGGCCACTGTACCTCTTGATGGCTTGATGCGCATCCCGCGCGTAGCTCGGAGAATTTTTCCACAGACAAAATACCAAAACATGAAAGAGGATGTGGAAGCCCGGTTTGCATTGGTCAGTGCAGGAGACTAGCGAGCTGAGATCGGAAAATACACAGGAGCTACTGGGTGCTCCACACCCCTATACGAATATTAAACGTAAAAAATACCAAAAATTTCGAAAAAAATCTGAAATTTGGTGATATCAAACCTGGGTTACAATCTACTCCCGTGTGAAATTTCGTGAAAAAATACCAGGAAACGTATCCGTGGCGAAGGAAATACTCTCCGAACAAAAATCCATCCAAACAGTTTTTTATATACATAGAATTATTTTGTCTTTTTTGCCACGAATACGTTTCCTGATATTTTTTTACGAAATTTCACACTGGAGTAGATCGGGAACCCAAGCTTTATATCCCAAATTATTGGAATTTATTTTCAAATTTCTCAGTCTTTTTTTGAATTTTATGTTCGTATAGAGGTGTGGAGCACCCGGATGCTACAAATCCGCTTCCGCTGAGATCTCACTTTACATTGACATTCATCCTTATTTGTACTACATATGTATGCTTCACACACCATGCACGTATGCAAGTACTTTATTACTAGTATTTTAGATTGATCTTTTTCACTCTATCTCTCAGATAGACTTGCACCGACCGATACGTACTACGATGTTTCATGGGACAGCCCACCTGATGGGCGCGACGCCAGCATTGGTGTCGAGCCCTAGGGCATTCCACACGGCGGCAGACGTCCCCAACTCATCCTCGGCGCAGTCATCGCACACGTCCACGACCATGGCCAATGTGTTACGCCCAGTTTGTATGCTGGAGATGCCTATTAAGCTGTGACACCGGCCCCCGCCCGCGTACAGCTCTGTAGGCAGCGTTGTCAGCAAATCCCCGTCGCTGTGGTATATGCCGTCGCATGCTGCCGGCCCGCCGCCCTCCTCTCCTTCTTCGTACCCGTCCACCGTCATCGTTCCTGTATGTATGCTGGCGAGAGAATTCCCTAGATCAGCATGGTGCCGGGCGACAGCACATGATACGACCTGCAGGAACACAAGAACGCCAAAGATTGCCACGACCTTGGCGGTGTTTACCATGGTAATTATCAAGGAGTTCCTGCTTGTGTTTCTATGCTAGCTTACCTTGCTGCCCTGTGTGCTCTCTCGATGGCGTTGGTTCATTTTGGGAGTTCATATGGGTCCTGCTGCAGCTTGGAGACAAAACAGCCGAGCTAATGGATCTGGTCACTCGTGGCATAGGGACTGGCTACTGATTTTCACTCCATGCGAGGAGGACAAGTTCAAATTCATTGTTTCACCCTCCGAGGTGGGACCTGCCCACAGAGAAGACAGAAGACATGCTTCTAATGATGCCCGCTCTCTCAATGACCATCAGGTTCAGCACTAAAAAAAGGACATGGCTGTAGGTTGCGTTTAAAAAATGTCCTGATAAAGAGTGTTTTTATATTCTCACAACATCAAATCAAGACGGTACAAGCATAAAGTGTTTACATCTGCTCTCTACACATCTAAGGAGCAACATAGTCAAGAAAAGAAGGTGTAATATAGTTAATAAATGGATAAAAAGAAGGCTTATGGACGAGGGCTGGTCTCCTGAACACCACCATCTGTGGTAAGTAAAAACTTCCTTGACTTCTTGTTCCAACCACAACATGCCATATCCTTGACTGCTTGTTGCAACCACTCACATGCCAGTGTAAGCGATTTGTTTTGGGAGCACTAGACACTAGTAAAGGACTAGCGTGTAGTGTGTGGCGACACGCTGCTCTTCACTGACATATGGTATATATAATTATACTTGGCCCAAACACGTTCTTGCTTATTTTTGCCTTTTACATTATGATCAATAATTTTGTGATCAAGTAGGCATTCAACGTGTTGAAAAAGATGAAAATTGTGAAACATGTCAGAATTATTTTGAAGCATAAAGATCAAGTTGAACTCACTAAAATCATCTCTAAAGCTTACAGAAACGGGTCAAAGACCGAAAACATCATAAAACACAAGCTCCAACGAAGATTTCTACTCAGTAGTTGATCTATAGTACGGAAGTTGATGGCTCTTGGCCATCTGACATGCATCACGAACTAAAAGATGATCTTTCTTATTTGATATTGGAATACTAATAAAGTGTTTAATAATTTTCTGGACCACCGGAAATGAGGGATGCCCTAAGCGTTTATGCCACTGAGAAGAAGATGTGACCATGCCCTAAGCACTTGACGCTTTGAAGAATTGTTCTTCGAGTGGCATGATCCTTAACAAAAAAGAGTTCAGAGTAATATTCAAGGAAAGATGAAGGATATTCGTGAGAAGCTTGTAGGTGGAAAGTATGCTTTTTATCGGCTTGAGGAGCATGAAGGATATTGTTTAATTCTAAAGATCCACAAGGAGTACGAAGAACGGTATGACCAACATGATGAATTTCCATACCTTGACAACCAATGTTGTGGATTTTCTCCGTGCTGGTGTAGCGATTCTGGACGCCGAGTTTCTCCAACTCTCCAGTCACGTGGTCGATCGCGTCGGCATTGAGATACAAATTGGTATAAACTCCATATGAGTGAGTAGCGTTGCAAATCGATCGTCGCCGCCGCCACCACCTCCTCCTCCTCCTGGATGCCAAACATTTTTGTTGGTGAAGTTGCCATCAAAGCGCTTCTTGCAGTGCCACATGCCATGCCCCTCGAACTTGCATATCTGGCACTTCTCTCCGTCAGCAACTATTTGGCGTGGCACACCACCACCGCCGTCACCAGAATTGTTTGCGAATCGGGCACCGACGTTGTTGTTGTTGTTGTTGTTGTTGCCGCAAGACCCTAGTGGAAAGACGGGTGGCCACGGCATTCGTTGGTGGCGTGCCATTTTGCATGAATGCCACCACTATTTGAAAATAGTGGTGGCGTTGGCATTTTTGGTACGACATCACTAACACCATAGTGATAGCGTTGGAAAATAGTTGAACGCCACTTGTAGGTGGGACCCACAGTTGGTACAAGTCATAATATAGTGGTGACATGGCATAACATGGAACACCAACACTATTACGTTTAGTTCTGGCATGCCATATTTGTCATGTCAGCACTATATCACGTAGGTTCTATTTTTTGGAATTACCTTTATTTGTTTTTATTTATTCCTAATTGATTAAAATGTGTGACCATTTTTTATATTATATTGTACTTTATTTTTATTAATTATAGAAAATTTAAATTCGAAATGGTGACTATTTTTATATTATATTGTAGTCACTTTTATGAAAGTAACAATATTTGAATTGGAAATGCTGACATTTTTTTAAATATATTTAGTCCTTTAATTGTTTTTATTAAAGTAAAATATTATTTTTAATAATTACTGTTCTACTATATTTTATTAAATGCTGGCATTTTTCGTGCTATATTTTGAGTCTTTAATTTATTTTTAGTAAAGTAGAAATATTGTATTACTTTTATTAATGTAAACATTTATTTGTTTTTGTTTACAATTTTTTTTGCGTATTGGGCCAAGCCCAAAAATGCGTTGGAGGCAATGGGTGAAAACCAAGGTGGCAACGACCCCCTTGCTTCCTCTCTCTCTGCTCGCGCTTTCTCAATGCCTCTCTCGATCCCATTTCTGTCGCTGCTCTTCGCCGGCCGATTCTAGCAGCCATTTCTGGCAGGCTCCAGTGCCTAGCTAGGTATTATCTACAGCTCCCTCTCTTGCTGCCCTATCTCTTGACCCATTTGATTTGATTTGATTTGATTTGCATTGCTAGGCTTTTGGCGATGGCGATGGAAACAACGGGCTGCTAGGGTTTTGGTTTGGCACGACATCAACTACATATCATTGGTGAGTTCATCCGCTTCCACCTTCTTTCTCTTTTGTACAAAATCATCGGCAAGTTCATCCCCTCCCGGTTTGCTTTGCATTGCTAGGGTTTCCGTTTGCCTGTGAAGTGAGTAGGCAAAATTAATTTGACTGAGTAGGCAAAATTAGGAGTTTGAATAGATGGACAATAATCACGCCCGTTTGGTCCTCCCGGGGGCTACCCGGGCAAAGACCTAGCCGCCAGGGAAACCCCTCCTCTCCAAACCTCCCTCCCCTCACCGCCTCCGGCAGGCGCTACTGGGCAAAGCCCGTGCGGCATCGGCGGCGGCGGGATCCTTCCTTTTTCCCCTCTCTCGAGATTTGGGCAGCGCGGGGTGCTTAGCCGAGGTGAGGTGAGGGGGGCGGCGCAGCGAGCGGGTGCGACCGGCGTTTCGCGGAGGCACATATCTAGGCACGGCAGGCGCACGCTGGGGCGCGCGGCTAGGCGCGGCAGGATGCTAGAGAGAGCACGGTGTGGTCGCGGTAGGCAGATCTGGGGTAGTGCTTGCGCGTGGTGCGCTGGGATTCAGCCGCTATCTTCCTCATGCACGTGTGCTCCTCCAGCCACCCCACTGCTTCAATCGTCACCGCCGCCAACGCCCCACTGCTTCAATGACGGCTTCTCATAGTCGGCCGCAGCAGCAAGTCCCGATGACCACAGACCGCGGCCATAATCAAGCGGCTAGGCCAGGTCACAGCCGGTGTTGTTTGTGCTCCGTCTACAGCATCTCCTTGACGAACGCCAAGCCCCATGCGTCATACACACAACTCAAACAAGCGTGCACACAGGTTCGCCGTTGCTCAGTTGATGAAGCAGCGTATTACTGCATCGTAGCAGACTATCCTCTACCTCTTGGGTTCTTGGCGTAGAATACAGCCTGCCGAGGCACATCCGTCAGCATACAATAGTGAGGTGGGCCTCATTGTCCCCTTATGACGATCATCATGTAATAACTATGTCTAGAAATTATTATCTTCTGCAGCTGTACGGCGCCATGGCTAGTTGATTTTTTTTTTTGCGGTTACAAAATAATGGTCCCATAAGGCGACACATGTAGAACTATGTGCATGTTACGGTCCACATATCTAGGCCAACTAAGTTTGGATGGAGCTCTCCCGACTGGTGTCCCGTTTGCTAGTCATATTACTTCATTCATTCATGTCGAGTATGGCAAAATGACATTGATCTTAGCTAGTGCGCAATATTGATTTTTTTTAAATAAGGCAAAAGACTTGCCATTTTCATTGATTAAGAAGAAGGTTTAGACATAAGCCGCGAGGCGGCAAAAATAAAGAGGTCTACTCTCGCGACATAATAGTACTAAGCTGTTTGGCTCCCGCCAAGGACCAGAGATGGGCCTCCTCTTTGACTTTTGCGATAACAATGGAGGTCGGGGCAGAGACATTTTGAAAAATTCTTGCGTTGCGCTCTTTCCAAATTTCCCACGAGATAAGCATCATCAAGGAGGCGATGGCCTTCCTGCAGCCACCTCCACCATTAACCGCCTTGATCCACCAATCTCTAACTGAGTCTTCATGATGCCAAATCATTGGTGAGGAGTCAAGGATGCCAAGCCAAGTGCAAATTTCGGTACAAATCAGGACAATGAACCTATATTGGAATAGGAGGTGAGCAGCAGATTCTTGAACTTGCTTGGAGAGAGGGCACAAATTGCAACTTGGCCAGCCCCGCCACAGTAAACGATCAGCTGTCCAAACACGATTTTGGAAGATCAACCAAGCAAAAAATTTGCACTTCGGTGGAGCCCACATCTTCCAGATTGTAACATTCATTGGACAACAGAAGAGACCGGCAAATTGCGTCATGTAAGCCGAGGAGGCGGAGTACTCGCTACTGATTGTGAACTTCCAAGTTATGGTGTCTTGGCTTCCCTGGTTAAGGGTTACATCAGCAAGCATCCCCCACAGGGTTGCAAATTCCTGAATATGGGCCAAGGTTAGCCCCTGCTGAGTGTCAATATGGCGGATCCAAAGGTTATTGTTAAGAGCTTTCCTGACCAGGCACGTTTTCTTTTTTGACAACTCAAAAATCTTTGGTGCAATGTCTTTAGGCCGGAGGCCGTCCAGCCATGGAGATACCCAAAACTTAGCTTTGTTTCCATCTTCGATGCACACCCGTGTGGCAGCGGCGAAGAGATCTTTGTCGTTGCTAATACAACGCGTTCCTGAGCCAGACCAAGTCTTAGGTGGATCATCCCATTTGTGCTAGAGCCAACGCAAGCGTAGCGCAATCGCAAACTTCTGAGGTTGGCACTCCTAGTCCACCATAAATCTTGGGCATGCAGACAAGGTCCCAATTAAACTTGCACTTTCCGCCGGTCACATTATCACAACCTGCCCAAAGGTAGGCACGCCGGAGGCTATCGATCTTCATCACTTCAATCAGAAGGTCAAGAGGCGTTAGGTGGATTTTTATTCTTTGAAGTTGTAGGAATACTGCCTTCATTATTTATGCTTTAAAGGAAAATAAAAGTAGCGAATTTGGGAGAATAATTACAAAGGGGAGAAATACATATAAAGCAAACTCACAAAAGGAAGCACATTATTATTGCAAACTGAGATCGTTTCAAACAGACTAATAGTACCATTACGAACTTCACACCGATTGACACTTGGTACGTAAAATAGATTATACGCACACAACATGCATGTACGCATGCACATTATTGAAGTTAAAACCAGATGACTCAGATTTACCAGATTACGTCCGACCAGGTGACGGATACCTCGCCGACGCTGGTATCGAGCCCAAGTGCCTCCCACACAGCCACGGACGTGCTGATCTCATCGGTGCGGCAGCCGTTATCAGTACCGCACTCATCCACGACCCTAGCCTCATGGGATCGCCCGTTCGAGCTATTGACGCTGATCAGCTTCCCGCACCGGGCGCCATTCTCATACCACGCCGTGGTCAGCGCCACCAGGAAGAGGTTGTCGCTGTGATACTGGCCGTCGCACGCCGCCGGCCCGCCCTCTTCTCCTTGCTGGAAGCCGTTCAATGACATCGCCGCCGGCTGGTCCATGGCCCACCCAGCCGCGCCGGACACCTGCAGGAACACAAGGATGCCAAGGATTACCACCGCCATGCTAGTGCTCGCCATGGTGATTCAGCGATAAAAGCTCCTGCTTGCGTTTATAAGCTAGCTTAGCTTGCCGTTGCCCTCCCTGTGTGCTTTGCTTTCTCTCAAGGCTGTTGGTTGAAGGGCTTTATGTAGGCTCGCGTTGCAGCCTGGGACAAAGCTATGTACGTAATCACACACGTGATGTGCATGCCGCCCTCGTGTGGCTCATCACAGAGCCTGCAGACAAAACAAGGATTCTTCCCTCGTAGTATATCTAATGATTCTTCCCTCGCAGTAGTATATCTTCTCATTGTTAAGACCACGCATGTTTTTGGATCTCATATGCCCAAAAAACGATGGAGTACTGCAATCCAAGTTCAAGCTAATTAATATTTCACTACAAATTAAGATGATCGAGGGCAAGACCGAGACTAGTGCGTGTAGTAATTTAGGTATTAATTAACAAGAAATACACCTGGTCAGGGAGTGCTAGGCATTAGATTAGTCACAGTGAGAAGTAACTTAGAGTAGTAACATGCGTATGTTACTACTCTATGTTACTACCTCCACGGTGGGTAGTAACCTATGTGTTGTGTCATGCATCACTTCATTTATCAGATTATAGACTCATCTTTTCTTAATATGTGTGATGTTACACTAGTAGAAAACAGGGCTTTGGTTCAGGCCGGGTCAGCCCATTAGTCCCGGTTCAGTCCAGAACCGGGACCAATGTGGGCATTGGTCCCGGTTCATGAGCCCAGGGGGCCGGCCGGGCCACGTGGGCCATTGGTCCCGGTTCATCTGGACCTTTTGGTCCCGGTTGGTGGGATGAACCAGGACCAATGGGCCTCGCTCCTAGCCCACCACCATTGGTCCCGGTTGGTGGCTTGAACCGGGACCAAAGGCTCCCCTTTACTCCCGGCTCATATCACCAACCGGGACCAATGAGGTGCCTATATATACCCTTCGCTCGCGAGCAGAGCACCCCAGTGCTCTGTTTTTCTCTGGCCGAGGGGGAGAGGGCTTGGTGGTGCTCTAGCTCACCTCCTATGCACATAAGGTGTTCGATGGAATGCCCGAGCCACACTACTTAAGCTTTCTCCTCTCCAAGCTCGACCTCCAAGCTCCATTTTCCATAATATTTGTCTAGGTTTAGCGGTCCGTCACGCCCCGTCCCCATCTTCACCGCCGTCGATCACCCGCACCAAGCTCATCGCCGGCACCACCGTGGTGAGCCTCTTGTTCTTATCTTCTTTCTGAAAGGAAAAATATTCTTACTTGTATGTTTACATAGATACTTGTATTATTTTCTTACTTTTATTATTGCATCTTATATAGTGTGATGGTTTTGGTATCCGCCCCCGTCGGCCCTCGTCCTATCTATGATTCTTATGTGGTATATATATTATCTTTATAACTATTGGTTCATTTATTGTTTATGAAAATTATGCCGACCAACCTGACATAGATTTTATTTATGTAGGATGTATGTGAATCGGAAATGCCAACCGACCCTATTGTCGAGAGGTTAAATTTAGTTGAAGAAGAAAACAATTTGTTGAAGGAAAAAATAAAAAAATTGAGGAGGAGAAGATGATATTGGAGTTGCATGTTGCGGATGTCGTCGATGATCACAAGATCAAGATGGATGCAATGCGCTTGAAGATTAGAAAGATTAGAAAATATGCCATTCATACCGAGGCTTGGTATCATTATGACGTTGGATCAATTGTTACCTTGGTTGCGATTATGATCGCATTTGTTTTTGCATTGAAATGTTTTACATAGTTTCAATGCATGGTTTAATTAAGGAGAGCTATATGTTGTTAGATGAGAACTATGTATGCACTTTGGTTTTAATGTGATGATGAACTTCTATTAATTTGGACACTTAATTATATATAATGCACGCAAATGAATCGGCAATGGATGTACGGTGACAGACACACCTGCGAGTACATTAAGGGCGTGCATGAGTTTCTCGACGCGGCTGAGGCAAACAAGTAGAATGGTTTTATGTGTTGTCCATGCACTGAATGTGGGAATACGAGGTCTTACTCTAACCGGAAAATCCTTCACTCCCACCTGCTTTACAAGGGTTTCATGCCACACTATAATGTTTGGACGAGGCACGGAGAAATAGGGGTTATGATGGAAGACAGCGAAGAAGAAGAGTACGATGACAACTATGTGCCCCCTGAATACGGTGATGCTGCAACGGGGGGAGCTGGTGAAGATCAAGAGGAACCAGACGATGTGCCCAATGATGCTGCAACGGGTGAAGCTGCTGAAGATCAAGAGGAACCAGACGATGTGCCCGATGATGATGATCTCTGCCGGGTCATTGTCGATGCAAGGATGCAATGCGAAAGTCAAAAGGAGAAGCTGAAGTTCGATCGCATGTTAGAGGATCACAAAAAATGGTTATACCCCAATTGCGAAGATGGCAACACAAAGCTCGGTACCATACTGGAATTGTTGCAGTGGAAGGCAGAGAATGCTGTGGCTGACAAAGGATTTGAGAAGCTACTGATAATATTGAAGAAGAAGCTTCCAAAGGATAACGAATTGCCCGACAGTACATACGCAGCAAAGAAGGTCGTATGCCCTCTAGGATTGGAGGTGGAGAAGATACATGCATGCCCTAATGACTGCATCCTCTACCGCGGTGCATACAAGGATCCGAACGCATGCCCACTATGTGGTGCATTGCGGTATAAGATCAGACGAGATGACCCTGGTGATGTTGACGGCGAGCCCCCCAGGAAGAGGGTTCCTGCGAAGGTGATGTGGTATGCTCCTATAATACCACGGTTGAAACGTCTGTTCAGAAACGAAGAGCATGCCAAGTTGATGCGATGGCACAGTGAGAACCGAAAGAAAGATGGGAAGTTGAGAGCACCCGCTGACGGGTCGCGGTGGAGAAAAATCGAGAGAAAGTACTGGGATGAGTTTGCAAAGGACCCAAGGAATGTATCGTTTGCTTTAAGCGCGGATGGCATTAATCCTTTCGAGGAGCAGAGCAGCAATCACATCACCGGGCCCATGACTCTATGTATGTATAACCTTCCTCCTTGGATGTGCATGAAGCGGAAGTTCATTATGATGTCAGTTCTCATCCAAGGCCCTAATCAACCCGGCAACAAAATTGATGTGTACCTAAGGCCATTAGTTGAAGAACTTTTACAGCCGTGGAATGGAAACGGTGTACGTACGTGGGATGAGCACAGACAGGAGGAATTTAACCTTAAGGCGTTGCTGTTCGTGACCATCAACGATTGGCCCGCTCTCAGTAACCTTTCAGGACAGACAAATAAAGGATACCACGCATGCACGCACTGTTTAGATGACACTAAAAGTATATACCTGGACAAATGCAGGAAGAATGTGTACCCGGGCCATCGTCGATTTCTTCGGACCAACCATCAATGTCGAAAGAAAGGCAAGCATTTCAAAGGCGAGGCAGATCACCGGAAGAAGCCCGCCATGCATACCGATGATCACGTACTTGCTATGGTCAATGATTTACACTACGTAATCTTTGGAAAGGGTCCCGGTGGACTAGTTTTTCGGAATGACGCTAAGGGACATGCACCCATGTGGAAGAAGAAATCTATATTTTGGGACCTACCCTACTGGAAAGACCTAAAGGTCCGCTCTTCAATCGACGTGATGCACGTGATGAAGAACCTTTGCATGAACCTGCTAGGCTTCTTGGGCGTGTATGGGAAGACAAAAGATACACCTGAGGTACGGGAGGACTTGCAACGTTTGCACAAAAAAGACGGCATACCTCCAAAGCAGTATAAAGGTCCTGTCAGCTACGCTCTTAAGAAAGAAGAGAAAGAAATCTTCTTTGAATGCCTGCTCAATATGAAGGTCATGACTGGCTTCTCGTCGAATATAAAGGGAATAATAAATATGCCAGAGAAAAAGTTTCAGAACCTAAAGTCTCATGACTGCCACGTGATTATGACGCAACTGCTTCCGGTTGCATTGAGGGGGCTTCTACCGGAAAACGTCTGATTAGCCATTGTGAAGCTATGTGCATTCCTCAATGAAATCTCTCAGAAGGTGATCGATCCAGAAATCGCACCAAGGCTAAGGAGTGATGTGGCGCAATGTCTTGTCAGTTTCGAGCTGGTGTTCCCACCATCCTTCTTCAATATCATGACGCACGTCCTAGTTCATCTAGTCGACGAGATTGTTATCCTGGGGCCCGTATTTCTACACAATATGTTCCCCTTTAAGAGGTTCATGGGAGTCCTAAAGAAATATGTCCGTAACCGCGCTAGGCCAGAAGGAAGCATCTCCATGGGCCATCAAACAGAGGATGTTATCCGGTTTTGTGTTGACTTCATTCCTAGCCTTAAGAAGATAGGTCTCCCTAAATCACGGTATGAGGGGAGACTGACTGGAAAAGGCCCTTTGGAAGAGACTCAATAATATGCAGGGACGGATATTCTTAGTCTCAAGCACACTACACAGTTCTACAGAACTCTAGCTTGGTGACCCGGTATGTCGATGAACACAAGAACAGTCTGCGCTCCAAACACCCGGAGCAGTGCGACGACTGGATTACATGTGAACACATCAGGACTTTCAGCAGTTGGTTGGAAACACGTCTCAGAGGTGACAACACTGTTTGTGATGAGTTGTACTTGTTGTCCAGGGGACCATCTTTGACTGTATTGACTTACAAAGGATACGAGATAAATGGGAATACATTTTACACGATCGCCCAAGATCAAAAGAGCACCAACCAAAACAGCGGTGTCCGCTTTGATGCAGCAACCGAGAGTGGAAAGGACACATATTATGGTTACATAGTGGATACATGGGAACTTGACTACGGACCTGATTTTAAGGTCCCTTTGTTTAAGTGCAAATGGGTCAATCTGTCAGGCAGCGGGGTACAGATAGACCCACAGTACGGAATGACAACAGTGGATCTGAAAAATCTTGGGTACACTGACGAACCATTCGTCCTAGCCAATGATGTGGCACAGGTTATCTATGTGAAGGACATGTCTACCAAACCGAGAAAAAGAAAAGATAAGGAAGCGAATACATCATATGATGAGCCAAAACGCCACATAGTTCTTTCAGGAAAAAGGGACATCCTGGGAGTGGACGGCAAGACAGACATGTCTGAAGATTATGAAAAGTTTCATGAAATTCCTCCCTTCAATGTCAAGGCTGACCCAAGCATCCTGATAAAAAATGAAGATTATCCATGGTTATGGCGCAATAAGCAAATGACACAAGCGAAGAAAAAATGAAGACTTTCTCCTGCAACTATTATGATGATACCATGCCAACTTTGAAACACACGAACATGCTACCATTGTCCGTTTTGTACATGCACATGCTATGTGGGTGAAATTATGATACCATGCCAACTTTCAACTTTTTTCAGAATTCATTTGAAATGCTTTCATGTCTTATGGTTCGGCCCTCGTAATACCATGACCAT